>NW_026610227.1:0-16221 GCF_029499605.1 Hyla sarda | reverse complement strand
CTGTGATATTTTCCCGAGTTTGGGTATTTTGAGTTGAATTTAATTTATTTATTTATTTATTTTTGGTTTCTTGGTTAAATGTAGTTAATATATGGATATATATGTGTGCATGTGTGAGTGTGGTATAGTGTTGTTATTATTATTATAATTATTATTATTATTTTAAAAAAAAAACATGGTGTGCAGTGTGAGTGCTTGTTGTGTTTTCTATTTGTAATGTATGATTTTTCCCGAGTTTGGGTGTTTTGAGTTAAAGCGAAATAGTGCTATATTTATGTTTCTTATGAGTGTGTTGTTTGGCTATGAAAGGTGTAGTTATAATATTTCTAGTTCTAGTAGGAAAGCTGGGCTAGCCGGTTAGGCAGGATTTTTGTTCTTTTATTTAAATGTAAAGTTTGGGTTTATGTTATTTCATGTTGTTGTTTTCCGTTATGGCAAAGTTGTGCTGGTTTATGTTTTGTTATGATTTGTATTTTTCTAATAAAAGATTTACAGGATATAACTCAGGATCAGTACAGGATAAGTAATGTATGTACACAGTGACCTCACCAGCAGAATAGTGAGTACAGCTCTTTAGAATAATACAGGATATAACTCAGGATCAGTACAGGATAAGTAATGTAATATATGTACATAGTGACCTCACCAGCAGAATAGTGAGTACAGCTCTTTAGAATAATACAGGATATAACTCAGGATCAGTACAGGATACGTACGGGGGAGGGGATTATCAGATTATGCAAGTGAGGGGAGGATACCCCCGGCGGTGGGTCCCTTGCTGCGGCCTTGATCCTGGAAGCGGCCGTGTGGGGACTGAGAGGAGCGGGAGACTCTCTATGCTCCGCTCTTCTCTATGATGCCGCCCGTGACGTTGCACCACACGTCACGTCACGTGACCATCTCCCAGACAGCCATTGCGGTACTGGCTGCCTGGGAATGAGTGACGGCGGCGGCGAACATAAAAAGGTAGCGTGCGGCGCAAACCCGCCCCCCCGCCCACTCCTACTAACATTTTGGCCGGGCCCCTGACGCCTGGCCCGCCAGCCTTTATCAGCTTTATGGGGCAAAAGGGGAGAGCTGCTTTTGGGCCCCCAGGAATTACAGGGCCCGGTGCAGCTGCCCCTTTTGCTCCACACCCGGCACACCCTGTGCGCACGCCTATGAGTGTACATGGGTGACAGAGGGGTGTAGAGGAGTGTACATGAGTGACAGAGGGGTGTAGAGGAGTGTACATGGGTGACAGAGGGGTATAGAGGAGTGTACATGGGTGACAGATGGGTGTACATGGGTGACAGAGGGTTGTAGAGAAGTGTAAATGGGTGACAGAGGGGTGTAGAGAGGTGTACAAGGGTGATAGATGGGTGTAGAAGAGTGAACATGGGTGACGGGGGCATAGGGGTGACAGAGGGGTGGACAGGGGGTGGACATGGGTGACAGGAGGGTGGAGAGGGGAGACGGGGTCAGAGGGGTGGACAAGGGGGTAATAGAGGGACAGGAGTGACAGAGGGGTGGACTGGGGTAACAAAGGGACAGATGGGTGAACAGGAGGGTGGACATGGGTGACAGAGTGGGGGTGGACATGGGTGACGGGGGGTGGACATGGGTGACGGGGAGGATTACATGGGTGACGGGGGAGGGATTACATGGGTGACGGGGGAGGGATTACATGGGTGACGGGGGAGGGATTACATGGGTGACGGGGGAGGGATTACATGGGTGACAGGGAGGGTGGACATGGGTGACAGGGAGGGTGGACATGGGTGACAGGGAGGGTGGACATGGGTGACAGGGGCGTTGGACATGGGTGACAGGGAGGGATTACATGGGTGACAGGGAGGGATTACATGGGTGACAGGGAGGGATTACATGGGTGACAGGGAGGGATTACATGGGTGACAGGGAGGGATTACATGGGTGACTGAGGGGTGGACATGGGTGACTGAGGGGGTGGACATGGGTGACAGGGGGGGTGGACATGGGTGACAGAGGGGTGTACATGGGTGACAGGTGTGTAGAGGAGTGTACATGGGTGGCAGAGGGGTACAGAGTAGTGTACATGGGTGACAGATGGGTGTACATGGGTGACAGAGGGTTGTAGAGAAGTGTAAATGGGTGTCAGAGGGGTGTAGAGAGGTGTACAAGGGTGATAGATGGGTGTAGAAGAGTGAACATGGGTGACGGGGGCATAGGGGTGACAGAGGGGTGGACAGGGGGTGGACATGGGTGACAGGAGGGTGGGGAGGGGAGACAGGGGGTCAGAGGGGTGGACAAGGGGGTAAAAGAGGGACAGGAGTGACAGAGAAGGGTGGACTGGGGTAACAAAGGGACAGATGGGTGAACAGGAGGGTGGACATGGGTGACAGAGTGGGGGTGGACATGGGTGACAGGGGGTGGACATGGGTGACGGGGGGGATTACATGGGTGACGGGGGAGGGATTACATGGGTGACGGGGGAGGGATTACATGGGTGACAGGGAGGGTGGACATGGGTGACAGGGAGGGTGGACATGGGTGACAGGGAGGGTGGACATGGGTGACAGGGAGGAAGGACATGGGTGACAGGGGGGGTGGACATGGGTGATAGGGGGGGTGGACATGGGTGACAGGGGGGGTGGATATGGGTGACGGGGGGTGGACATGGGTGACAGGGGGGTGGACATGGGTGACAGGGAGGGATTACATGGGTGACGGGGAGGGATTATATGGGTGACAGGGAGGGATTACATGGGTGACAGGGAGGGATTACATGGGTGACTGAGGGGGTGGACATGGGTGACTGAGGGGGTGGACATGGGTGACAGGGAGGGATTACATGGGTGACAGGGAGGGATTACATGGGTGACAGGGAGGGATTACATGGGTGACAGGGAGGGATTACATGGGTGACGGGGGGGTGGACATGGGTGACTGGGGGGGTGGACATGGGTGACAGGGAGGGTGGACATGGGTGACAGGGAGGGTGGAAATGGGTGACAGGGAGGGTGGACATGGGTGACGGGGGGTGGACATGGGTGACGGGGGGTGGACATGGGTGACTGGGGGGGTGGACATGGGTGACTTGGGGGGTGGACATGGGTGACTGGGGGGGTGCACATGGGTGACTGGAGGGTGGACATGGGTGACAGGGAGGGTGGACATGGATGACAGGGGGGGATTACATGGGTTACATGGAGGGATTACATGGGTGACAGGGAGGGATTACATGGGTGATAGAGATGGACAGGGAGGTAAACAAGGCAGATATGGCTGACAGGGGGGGGTGGACATGGGTGATAGAGATGGACAGGGAGGTAAACAAGGCAGACGTGGCTGACAGGGGGGGTGGACATGAGTGACGGGGTCGGGGGGGAGGGGTAGAGTGTGGACCTGGGTGACGGTGGGGGGATTTAGACAGGGTTGAGAAGGTGAACAGAGGGGTGGAAAGGGTACGGTACCTTAAGCAAGCCGGCCCGCACAGCTTGCAGTTCCACAGGAGGCACGGGAGTACGGCGCTGGTGCAGCTCGTTCCGCCCCAGGGCACCATATCCGGCTCACTGCGCCGCAAGGGAGAGGGGGACGGAGGGGGACACAGGAGACGGAGAGTGAAGGAGGGGGATGCGGGGGACACAGGGAACAGATGGGGAAGGAGGGGAACACGGGTCACGCGGCAGACGCAGGGGACGGAGGGGAACACAGGAAACGCAGGAGATAGAGGGGGACGCTGTGTGCGCAGTGCGCACGCAGACTTCCCTTCCCCCCTGCGCCGTCAGGCCGGGGCGGGACATTTAAAAAAAAATAATAGTAAAAAATAAAAAAAATCACGGCAAAATCCAGCGGCACCACGGGCAGTGCTGAACGGCACACACGTGTGCCGCGGCACCGCGGTTGGGAATCACTGCTATATACTGACCCCCATATATATGAATGTATACTATATACTGACCACATATATATGAATGTATACTATATACTGACCCCCGTATATATGAATGTATACTATATACTGACCCCCATATATGAATGTATATTATATACTGACCCCCATATATATGAATGTATACTATATACTGACCCCCATATATATGAATGTATATTATATACTGAAACCCCATATATATGAATGTATACTATATACTGACCCCCATATATATGAATGTATATTATATACTGACCACATATATATGAATGTATACTATATACTGACCCCCGTATATATGAATGTATACTATATACTGACCCCCATATATGAATGTATATTATATACTGACCCCTATATATATGAATGTATACTATATACTGACCACATATATATGAATGTATACTATATACTGACCCCATATATATGAATGTATACTATATACTAACCCCCATATATGAATGTATACTATATACTGACCCCCATATATATGAATGTATACTTTATACTGACCCCATATATATGAATGTATACTATATACTGACCCCCATATATATGAATGTATACTATATACTGACCCCCATATATATGAATGTTTACTATATACTGACCACACATATGAATGTATACTATATACTGACCCCCATATATATGAATGTATACTATATACTGACCCCCATATATATGAATGTATACTATATACTGACCCCCATATATGAATGTATACTATATACTGACCACACATATGAATGTATACTATATACTGACCCCCATATATATGAATGTATACTATATACTGACCCCCATATATATGAATGTATACTATATACTGACCCCCATATATATGAATGTATACTATATATTGACCACATATATGAATGTTTACTATATACTTAGCAACCAATCAGATCGCTTCTTTCATTTTTGAATAGGCCTCTGAAAAATGAAAGAAGCAATTTGATTGGTTGCTATGGGCAACTCAGCAGCTTTTCCAGGAAAGTAAAGTTTAACCACAACACTGTAACACTGTCCACCCTGGGACTCGAACCAGTGACGGTTTCCCATCCCACTGTACTGCCGAGACGGTCCTGCTTATCTTACATGCAGTGAGATCCCCATAGACCACAATTAGCCTATTGGTTTTATTGGGCAAAAAATCACAGAGTTGATGCACTAGTCACAGTTCTCTATACCATTAATGAAGGGAGGGCTCAATATTCGCAAATTTGCGCATATGCGCACAAATTTTCACATATGCGCAAAAAAAGCGAATATTCGTAATTATGAATATATAGTGCTATATTTGCAATATTCGCAAATTCGCGAATATGCTATATTCGCGATTAAAATTTGAATTGCGAATATTCGTGAGCAACACTAGTCGCTGCAAATACAGTGAAGGAGTTTAAACATGCATGGGATAGGCATAAGGCTATCCTTCATATAAGATAGGGCCAGGGACTATTGATAGGATTCAGATTATTGGGCAGACTAGATGGGCCAATTGGTTCTTATCTGCCGACACATTCTATGTTTCTATACTGTATGGATATCAGAAAAATGGTTCCAAGCTCTTATTTCTTTATTAAATTCACTACTTTGGGGCAGGAAAGCACGAGAATGAAATATGTTTCTTTAACGTTAGCTGAGCACGATGGGGGTTGGGCACTTTTTTTTTTTTTTTAGGTACTTTTTAGCACTAAAATTGCAGACTATTATGAGAAGGAGGGAAAATGTAGTCCTATTTTTTCTCTCTAAGGGTATGTTCACACTACGGAATTCCCGCGGAAATCCACCGGCGGAATTCCGCAAGCCGAATTCCACGGGCGGAACTCCGAGAGCCGAATTCCGCGGTGTGAACTTAACATTAATGTGAATGGGTTTCCGCGAGAGCCGTTCACACTGCGGAATTTCAGCGCCACTGAAATTGTTCCGCCCAAAGAAAGAACATGTTCATTCTTTGCACGGAAGTCCGCGAGCACTGCATAGCTGTCAATAGTGACGGCTCAGTGCCGCCCGGTCCTACCGCCACCGCCGGCTGCCAGTCTGAATCTTCGCTCACTGAATTCAGCGAGCGGAGATTCCATTCACACACTGTAGTGTGAACATACCCTAATGGGTCGTTATAAGGATATTTTTGAGATTTTGGAAGCTGGGATACTCACTACACCCATGCATATCTAGATAATTAAGTATGGGAGGAACTTAAAAAATGTTTAAAATCACATGGAGATTTGACTTTACTTCATTATGGTCGAATAAAGCACTTAAAGAATTCCTTAAAATTAAAGATTCACTCTTTTGGATGAAAAGGGGCTTATTTATGTAAATCAATTATACGCTTTAGGTCAAATAAAGTCGTTTGAAGAGATAGCCCATAAGTGTGTGGGGGGAAGACAATCAGAAACATTGTTTTTAACAAATAAGTAACACAGATCATAAACCAATAAAAGGAGAGATTGGAGATTTCAGGGATTCTATATATAAGAAAAGTTTAATTAGACTATTTCCTTATGCGAAGTTGCTGTCTCGGCATGCTGGGAGTTGTGGTTCTGCAGCGGTTGGGGGTTCACAGCTTGAAGACCACTGCTATAGAGGGTGCAAATGTATCTGAGCCCTGGAACTCAAATAATGTGAAATATGAGATGATCAAAATGGAGCCCCTGCACTAATTACTTGGGTTCTGAGGTCTGTAAGGTCCATAGTAAAAACATCAGGTTCTGTCTATAGCAGATACTAAATCATGGCAGCTCAAAGAAACAAGCAGTCATTCTGACATGTCACATGTGATGTCATAGACAGCTGGAGGCCTGACATTCCACTGACAGCCGCCCGAGCCTTCAGTCAGTTCCAGTGCGATTAGTGAGAATAGTGAGATTAGCGTCTTCTTCTTCTACTTGTCTGAAATGGAGCTAAAAGGACTGGGGTTCGTCCCCCTCCTGTTGGCGTTTTGGTGTGCGGCCTGGCTTGCCACCAGCTACATCATGACGGTCGTCCTCGGCCATGCAGCCTCGCCACTGATGAGCATCAGGTAAGATAAACAAGCACATGATTCTTATTTCATGGGTTGGGAGTGAGGAAATATCCATAATAACATTGGTTTCTTTTCCTTCACAGTGACGTGGGAAATGTCTTTCCCGAAAGCATATTATTCAGAATTGGATTTATAGGGACGTCCATTGGCACTTTGGTACTAACCTTTCTTATTTATAAGTATATGGTTATGCATACTGAAGAGTTCAGGGGTCATCAGGTCCTGATCCAGAGGATCCTGCTGGCCATTGTGTGGGCCTCCTGTTTTTCCACAGCTGTTATGCATGTATTGTCCCCCGAAGAATATCCCAGGATACACTTTGTCAGCACGATAATTTCCATTACATGTGAAGCCTTATACTACCTTGGGCAGTCCATCCAGATGTATAAATTACCAGGAGCAAAAAAAGTCATCCACCATAGTAGATGCACCTGCTGTGGCCTGACTTTTGTCTGTGTAGTTTTCTATTTTGGATATGAAACATTAAAGGAATTATTCCATAATGATGAAGACTGGGACGAGATCCGTGAAATCCCCATCATAATCATCGAGTGGGTGATGCTTCTACTGATCCTGATAAACATCGTGACCTATTATTCCACCATGCAGAAGTTATTGTTGACCGTCTCCAGAAACAGCTGCACACTCTCTCTTAGAGTAAAAATTGATGACTTCGGGGTGTAGACCACCACGGGGGCCATCAAGTGGACTTCTGGGAGAGATACTGCACAGGACACGGAAAACATCTAAAGAAGAATAACTGGGGGACTACATATGGTGCCAGTAATCATGACACAATAATATGAGCTGGTGATATTACCTATACAAAAAAAAATAAAAAAAATAATAAAAAAATATTGGTGTGTGAAGTGTAATACCTAGTTAGAAAAACAGAATCAAATTCATCATTATAACCCCCCTCTGCATTACCCTGTTTATTATTTTTCAAGCAAGCACTTTGTTCTAATTCGTCCACTCTCTGGCGTGCTCCTTGTATAAGGGGTTTGGGATACCCTTTTTGTTTAAAACGATCCTCCAGGTTCTCTAGTTGTTGTAGGTATTTTTGTGTGGAAGAACAATTCCTTCGGATTCTTTTCATTTGACCTAATGGAATGTTCTTCTTCCATTATTTAAGATGGCAACTGTTAAAGTCGAGGTATCTGTTTGCATCCACCTCCTTAAAATAGTTGGCAGTATGCGAACAGCCATCCTGAATATAGATATTTAAATCCAGGAACTCACATTTTTTGGGGGGACTGATGCAGCGCTGCCTTTGGATATCTCTGGCTCTGCCATAGCGCTTTTTTTGAGGGGGCGTGTCGGCTGCCCCTTCGTCTGGTGGTCAACACTAGTGTTGCTCGCAAATATTCGCAATGCGCGAATTCGCGAATATTCGCCAATATAGCACTATATATTCGAAATTACGAATATTGTTTTTTTTTTTTTCACAATACACATCACAGTGATCATCCCTCTCTGCTTCCAGCTTGTGTGGTGTAAAGAAGGCTCTAATACTACTGTGTGAGACTGGCGTATGAATTTTCGCATATGGGAAAATTTGCTTATGCACATTTTCATTTATGCAAATTTTCGCATATGCAAAAATATTACGCGAATATTACGAATATGCGAATTTAGCGAATATATGACGAATATTTGTCCATATATACGCGAAATATCGCGAATTCGAATATGGCCTATGCTGCTCAACACTAGTCAACACGCGCTATCTGGCCAGCGAGCCAGGGCCCCGTACAGGAGATCACGGGGCCCCCCAGCAGTCGGACACCCCACAATCTGAAATGTATCCCCTATCCTTGGGATAGGGGATGTTTTTCAACACTGCACTACTCCTTTAATGGCCTCCAAAATGAAGTTCCTCTGATGTATGGGCATCAAGGGATCTTCCACTAAAAAAGATCACACAGCTTCCACTCCTCTGTCATGTGGGATGTTACTATATAATGAAGCAATATCTAGCGTTGCCCACATATAGTCCTCTTCCCGTATGATATCTTTCAATAGGGTTAATAAACGCCCATTTATCTCTGAGGTATGCTGGTAAAGACACCGCACATTTCTGTAACTGATGGTCTATATATTCAGATAAACATCTGGCAACTATCGGGCGACCAGGTGTTTTTTTTTTCGGTCTTTATGTACATTAGGTAGAAAATAAAAATAAGGTACATTTGGTTTGGGGTTAAATATATATCATGTTTTTCCCTCTTAAAGGGGTACTACGCACCAAGACATCTTATCCCCTCTCCAAAGGACCCCCGTGATCTCGGTTGCGGCACCCTGTTGTCATCACTGCACAGAGAATACAGGGGCCAGCACATCGGCATAGCCATTGACTGTCCTGGCATGCTGGGAGTTTTGCTACAGCTGGAACTCTTTTTATTAGAAAAATATAAAACTTTTACAAAACACAAATACAATGCTTAATCAGCTGAAACATAAGGATGAAAAAGTAACAAATATAAACTCTTTGTTACAGAATAAAAGGACCTACCTAACCAACCAGCCCAGCTTAACTCAACTACCAAATAATGCCTGATACTACTAATTCTTACCTATTATCCTTCCAAACACACACACATACACACACACATTAATTACCAACAAAACATAAATATAGCTTTCCTTAATTAAGTTTTAACTGAAAACATCCGAATAGGAAACTTATCCCCACATACCATACACAAAATGCATTAAACAAAAATAAATAGGGCTAACTGCCATAAAAATAATAAGGAAATAAATAAAATAATTCCATCTTGGAAATACCATTAATTTTACACACAGACAACAACCAATACTCACAATACATATTAGATCATAACAACGAAAAAAATAAAAAAATAAAATAAAGTTAAAAAAAATAAAAAAAATTATAATAAAAAGAGGGCTTATTGCCATAACTAAAAATAATTCCAACTTGGAAATTTCATTTATTTATTTATTTTTTCCCCTTTCTCCTTTCCCTTCTCTTTAAACTATAGTAACACACACATGCATGGATACATTACCATAAGGGGGAAAAAATAAACACAATAATATCAACTAAAAGCTGGTCCGACTGCCTTTACCCAACAATGAGGTATAACACTATACAAAAATACATAAAACTATTTATACTTATGAAATACATGTAAACAAGAATAAAACCTAAAGAAAAATAACCTACACTATGAACTCTCCCATCACCCACACCACTCCCACTGGACATGGTCAGAGTTCGTGTATCACAGTGTTTTTTTATTTTTTTTTTACTGAAACAGTCATTGTCCATAAACTGACCCAAGTCAGACCCAAAGCATCACCCCCTCCCCCCAACAACCCCCACCCAACTTAAAATTAATCCCCCCCCCCACTATTATTAACTAACTCAACAATGTACTAATTCACTACAACCACAGAAATAATATGAAAAACAAAGTAATACAGTACTTCAAACCCCCACCAGGCCCAAGATTGGTTGCCTGCAAGCCCTTTACATTCAAATTACAGAAAACAAAACAAAAAGCTAGAGTGACATGCATAGCCCACCACCAGGAAGAAGGATGGCAATCCTGATAAAACTAAGTTTCAAAATGCTTACCCTATGAACCTTACTTCTAACCCTATCGCTATCCCTTCATAAAACTGACCCTATACTCACCCTAACATCTATATACTGTCCCTAACCAAAATTAAGGTACATCAAAAGAAAACCCTCTCCACAGGAGAGAAGCCCTACTGGTACCAAGACTGCCATACTCCAAAGACCTGATCTTCCCGAGGTCACCAGTGATGTTCCTACATACCTCCACCTCGGAGAGGACTTTCTGTTGGGTCGATACTAAGCACCGTGCATTCCACGTGTAGTACCTAACCACTAAGCTAACTAAGAATAAAGTGCCCCGATCACGGCCACCCAGGTTCCTGAATGCCCCATAAGCCCACTCCGGATAGGAAAGGCCGGCAAGTTGACTCCAGCCGATGGAAGCACCCACCCTGTTGTAAACCCCTATATTAAAGGGACAATGAAGCAGGAAGTGGTCCATGCTTTCCAGCGTGTCCCCGTACTCTTCTCGGGGACATCCCCGGTCATCAGAGTTCCTGTACTTCAGGTTGTCCCTCACATATAGCTTCCCCTGAAAGCAGCGCCAGGCCAAGTCCCAAAACTTCTGGGGGATCCTTTTCATATTTAAAAGATGCAATCCCACCGTCAGATCCCGACCTGGGCAGTCCCTGAGCGCCAGAGGCTTCTGGAAGTGGGTCAACAGAACCCGTTTGTCAAGGAACTGCCTTGACTGGGTCCTGATCTCCCACACTCCCAGACCCCACCGACGTATCGCCTTCAGAGTCGGGGTAGCGTAAGCCGGAAGATATCCATGTGGTGTACGGAGGTCCTTCACTTGCCCTCCTGTCTCCCATTCCTGGAAGAAAGGCCGAAACCATTCCCTGCAGGAGAGTACCCACGGAGGAGCCCTCTCTGACCAGAGGTTTGCAATGTTGGCTTTCAAGAAGGTGTTCGTTAAGAACACCACAGGGTTTACCATAGATAAACCCCCTAGTCTCCTCGTGCGGTACGTAACCTCCCTCTTGACTAGGTTCAACCTGTTCCCCCATAACAGTTGGAAAAACAGGCTGTAGACCCTAGTGTAGTAAGCCTCTGGTAAAATACATACGCTGCCCAGATAGATAAACAAGGGGAGCAGGTACGATTTGATCAGGTGTACCCTTTCCCTGAGGGTCATAGACCAACCCTTCCACTGGTCCACCCTCTGAGTGGCATCCTGGAGCTTACCATCCCAGTTTTTGGTGGGATAATCATCCTGGCCGAATGTGATGCCCAAAACTTTTGCTGAGTCTTGGGGCCCTGGAAGGGTGTCCGGGAGATCAAACGTGGGGTCTCCCCCTCCCAGCCAGAGACTCTCACACTTATCCTGGTTGATCTTAGACCCGGATGCCTCCGAGTAGCGGTCCACTTCCGACATCACCACATCGGCCTCCTCTCTCGAGGAGAGGAAAATGGTGACATCATCAGCGTACGCCACCACTCTCTGGGCGACACCCGGCTCCGCCAGAATCATCCTGACTCCCGCCAATGGTCCGCAACTCACCCTCCTAAGGAAGGGATCGATCGCAAATACATATAAGAGCGGGCTCAAAGGACAACCCTGACGGACTCCAGACCCCACCTCAAAGAGCGGCCAGACCACCCGTTCACCAGCGGGAAACTCTCTGCCCCTGCATACAAGATCTTAAGCCAATTAACAAAAGTACACGGTAAGCCATATCTCAGGAGGACGGACCAGAGGTAGTCATGGTTCACTCGATCAAATGCTTTGGCCTGATCCAAGGAAAAGTAAGTACCCCTTCCAGAGACCCGCACTACTCCGCTCCACTGCCTCCCTGACACTGAGGACAGCACTTAAGGTGCTTCGGCCTGGAACAGAGCAGTGCTGAGCCCCCGAAAGGAGCCGGGGTGCAAACTTCACCAGCCGATTAAACAGTATCTTGGCCAGAAGCTTCCTGTCTGTAGGTGCGAGTAGAAGGATCTGACGACCTCCAGGATCCCTGATCTGGACCGATTCAGAGATCCCGTACTATCAATCAGTCCTGAGACTACTTTACTACTCACTGACATCTTGCAGTTCCTGTAAGGGTCGGGCGAGCGGTACTTCCCGTAATCCCTCTCAAAAACCAAAGATGCTTGCCTATCGTACTGACACCTCATCAGCAAGGACTTCACTCTGGAGATATCCTCTCGGCTACCTCCAGTCGAGACGAGAAGCTCGAGTTTCCTCCTCAGTCCCTGATACAGGCGATACCTGTTTAGGGACCTGAGGCTCGAGAGCTGGCGGAAGAACCCCGCAACCTGCTTCTTGAATATCTCCCACCACTCAGACTTACTACTACAAAAGTCCAGTAAAGGTACCTGACTTTGAAGAAAATCCTCAAAGGACTGTCTTATCTCTGTTTCCTCCAGGAGGGACAAATTCAGCTTCCAATAACCTTTTCCCATCCGGGGGGTCTCTGAAACATTCAGGGAAAACAAAATCATACAGTGGTCGGAGAACTCCACCTCAACCACGGACACTGCGGAAGAGACGGCTTCCTCCTTTAAATAAAACCTGTCTATCCTAGACCTGCTGCTACCTCGATGAAAGGTGAAACCCGCGTGGCCTGAGGGGCTCCGGATGTGGGCATCCTCTAGGTGAGCTTCCCTGACTATATTACTAAGGGCCACACAGTCATAAGCCAGCCGATCATTGGAACCTCTCCTATCTTGGGACCTCGTGACATTATTGAAGTCCCCTCCAAAGATCACTTGCCGGCTAGTAAAAAGAAAGGGTTTAATCCTCATAAAGAGATCCTTACGGCCCCACTTTGTTTGTGGGGTGTAGATGTTAATGAGCCGGAGCTCTTGTCCCTTCATGAAGACATCTAAGATCAGGCACCTCCCCATTTCTAACTCAATGACCCGTCTGCATTCGACCGGAGCGGTAAAAAGGACCGCCACCCCACTATACGGCTCAGCCACAAGAGACCAGTGGGAGGGGCCGCGCCTCCACTCTCTTCTGGCTTTCACCAGAGAGGCTAGATCTGACAACCTGGTCTCCTGTAAAAAGAAAATGTCGGCTTCAACACGGCCGAGAAAATCAAAGGCTGCGAATCTAGCCGTATCAGACTTTATACTGGCACAATTAATAGATGCCAGCGTCAATGGGGTGAGTGCTGCCATCCTGGGTAATTGAGTTAGACGGCCTTACCCATTATTTTTTCTTGCCCTTCTTCTTCACCGCCTCATCCCCTGAAGAAGAAGGAGCATTCTTACTTTCTTTAGATCTCTTTTTTGACTCAGACTGATCCATCTGGCTCCCATCTCCATCTGGCCCTGAGTTAGCCCTGCCCTCCGAGGAAGATGCCTCAACAGGACAGGACCCAGTTCCCCCTGGAGGCTCCAATCCCTCAGGCACCCCATCCTCGCCACCCCCCTCCAATGAGGGGGAGGAGATGGTATCAAGGACAAGGTACCTGTTCGATAGGTCAATCAGAAGGGGGGCAGGTAAGCTTCCTTTTAGGACCTGGCCTTTAGCACCTGAAATAGAGGACTGAGACTTCCCCTTTACAACTTTTTTGCCCTTGTCTTTTTTCGGCCTTTCCCTCCCCTCCTCATCCACACTTTTATAGTGGGAGGAATCAGAAAAGATCAGCCTCTTTGCCTTCCTCTTCGCGAATCCTCCTAATCTCCTCATCCAACACACCATCCCCCAGGGTCTCAGCAACATCTGGGCTAGTGACAGGAGCAGGGCCAGGAGCTACCCCCGCCACCTGAGAACTCTCCAGCTCCCTGCTCCTTCTGCGGTTTTCCTCTCGCCTTAGTTTGGCAGGCCCCTTCTTGCTCTTCATTAACCCTTTTGCTCCTTCACCCATGCCCGTACCCTCCCCAGCCGGGGCAACCCTAAAGCTCTCCCCAGCTGGAGCGGCCACCAAACGGGAAAAGGCGCTGGGGCAACGCTTGAAAGGGTGTCCTAGGACAACACACAGATGACACCGGATCTGCCCACAGGATGCAGCCAAATGACCAGCCCCACCACAAAAAGCGCAAACTTGCACAGTGCAGGCTGCGCTAAAATGGGTAGGACTACCACACCTGTGGCAGACTTTAGGCTGCCCCTGGTAGAAGACTTGGATTCTGTCACGTCCGAGTAAGGCTGCCGATGGGATGTGGGCAACTGTGCTCCCTGAACGCCTAAGTTTGACGGAAAACGTCCAGGCCCCAGACCAGATCCCGTGCTCATCAAGATTTTTCTTGGGCATGTCCGTCACATCCCCATAACGACCGAGCCAGGTCATGATGTCGTAGCAAGAGAGCGACTCGTTACGGGTCAAAACGGTCACTCTCTTGGTTTGGTTCTGCCGGGATATCGCTTTTACAGCGAAATCCCGCCAGCCGGGCTCGTTCTTCACCATGTCGTAATTCGACCAGAAAAGTTCAAGACCCTCTGGCCGAACAAAGCTGATGTCGAACTCAGAAGAACCATAGGGGTGAATCAGGGCAAAGATGTCACTCGCCCTGAACTCCATCTGAAGGAGGAGCTCAACCACCCTTGCCCGGGGCGGGCACGCTGTCACGATGCCGGCTGGCAGGTAGTGGATCCTCTGTGCCAGAGAGGGATTGGCGTGGACCGTGCTAGTGGATCGGTTCTAAGTCACTACTGGTTTTCACCAGAGCCCGCCGCAAAGCGGGATGGTCTTGCTGCGGCGGTAGTGACCAGGTCGTATCCACTAGCAACGGCTCAACCTCTCTGACTGCTGAAGATAGGCGCGGTACAAGGGAGTAGACAGAAGCAAGGTCGGACGTAGCAGAAGGTCGGGGCAGGCAGCAAGGATCGTAGTCAGGGGCAACGGCAGGAGGTCTGGAACACAGGCTAGGAACACACAAGGAAACGCTTTCACTGGCACAATGGCAACAAGATCCGGCGAGGGAGTGCAGGGGAAGTGAGGTATAAATAAGGAGTGCACAGGTGAACACACTAATTAGAACCACTGCGCCAATCAGCGGCGAAGTGGCCCTTTAAATCGCAAAGACCCGGCGCGCGCGCGCCCTAGGGAGCGGGGCCGCGCGCGCCGGGACAGGACCGACGGAGAGCGAGTCAGGTACGGGAGCCGGGGTGCGCATCGCGAGCGGGCGCCACCCGCATCGCGAATCGCATCCCGGCTGGAGGCGGTATCGCAGCGCCCCGGGTCAGTGGATCTGACCGGAGCGCTGCAGTGACGAGAGTGTAGCGAGCGCTCCGGGGAGGAGCGGGGACCCGGAGCGCTCGGCGTAACAGTACCCCCCCCCTTGGGTCTCCCCCTCTTCTTAGAGCCTGAGAACCTGAGGACCAGACTTTTGTCTAGAATATTGTCCTCAGGTTCCCAGGATCTCTCTTCTGGACCACAACCCTCCCAATCAACTAAAAAAAAAGTTTTCCCTCTGACCTTCTTGGATGCCAGAATCTCTTTGACGGAGAAGATGTCCGAGGAGCCGGAAACAGGAGTGGGGGAAACAAGTTTGGGAGAGAAACGGTTGATGATAAGTGGTTTAAGAAGAGAAACGTGAAAGGCATTAGGGATACGAAGAGAAGGAGGAAGAAGAAGTTTGTAAGAGACAGGATTAATCTGGCACAAAATTTTGAAAGGACCAAGATAGCGTGGTCCCAACTTGTAGCTAGGGACACGGAAGCGGACATATTTAGCGGAGAGCCATACCTTGTCTCCAGGAGAAAAAATGGGAGGAGCTCTTCTTTTCTTA
>NW_026610226.1:0-16231 GCF_029499605.1 Hyla sarda | reverse complement strand
CACACATATTTGGCCTGCAACTTTCTGTGCGACAAATTCAGACAGGAAAAATCAGTATAAATCCTTAGAAAATTATCCCCCAGTGTCTCCATCTGCTGGCGGTATTGAATAAGCATTGCTGCACTGATGGGGTATGCATTAGACGAAAAAAAAGAAGAAAAAGAAGAATAATACGCCCAGAAAAGAGGCGAAAAGGAGAAAAACGTAAAAAAACGTGAAAAAAAAGTAAGAGGAAGAGAAGGGAAAAAAAGGTGGAAATGGGTTTAAAAGTGATTTCGGCGGAGAAATATATATATATATATATATATATATATATATATATATATATACGCGCACACACACACATATATATAAACGTATTCTCCGTTGAGATATTGCAGCCGCTGCTGTGTCCAGGCCCAGGAGCCTTAGCACTGTGCTGTGATGTCACTCAATACCACTGACATCACTAGGTGTAAACAACATCTCTCCTTTGCTGTGTATGTGACTATGGAGCTGTTTGGTGATGTCGTCTATTATGGCCTTCATAGAAGCAACAGGAGATTGTTGCATCCATCTAGAACCCTCAGAACTACAGTGCTATGATGTCACTCACTTCCACAGGCCTTGCAGAGTGTAAACAACAACAACCCAGCTTTGTTGTGTATGTAACCATAGGGATTGTGATGTCACCTAGAACCTTCACAGCAGCGACAGCTTTATGAGGAGCATCAGCACTGCTCTGCCTGAGCAGAACCATCACCGCCATAGGTTGTCAAATAACCCGGATTTAACCCACACAGGTAAGTCCAATGGGGTGCAGGCATGTCCTCTATGCTTACAGCTTCCCGTGGGTGTTGGTTTGATACCGTTTGGGGACAGCCAAGGAGGCATCTGCAGGCAACAAAGGTAGGTGTGTGCTTGTGTGTGTGTTTCCTATGCAGATCCTAAGCCCAGTGTCACATGCAAGTAGGAGGAGTAAGAAGGGTTCCTGGCAAATCCGGGTTATGGATTGCATTTAAAAAGGCCCCGTGGGAGTGCAATGGGCCCCTGTCTTGCTGCTTAGCAATAATGGTATGGGTTTAGGTTCTGCTGTGTGTACTGGTGGTTGACTGCCCCCCAGCCCAGAGTGTGCATGGAAAATTGTCTGGCAGCCTCCCTGACAGCAAGCAGTGATAGTGCCCATGAAGGGGACCTTGTTGGGCCCGCCCCTTTCACGGTTATCGCTTCTCGGCCTTTTGGCTAAGATCAAGTGTAGTATCTGTTCTTATCAGTTTAATATCTGATACGTCCCCTATCTGGGGACCATATATTAAATGGATTTTTGAGAACGGGGGCCGATTTCGAAGCTTGCTTCCGTCGCCCTATGCATTGACCCGATATGGCAGTATCTTCGGGTACAGTGCACCACCCCCTTACAGGGTTAAAAAGAAAGATTCCTACTTTCATTGCTACCTGCTTGCTGGCTAGCCAGCTAGCCAGCCCTGTGGGCCTTGCTGCTGCTGCTGCTGCTGCTGCTGCAGCCAAAAAACAAAATGTGGTGCTGCTGCTGCTTCTGCTGCTTCTGCTTGTGTCTGGCCGCTGTTGGAGCGTCCAGGCACAGGACTTCTGCTGCTGCTGACTAAATGGCCTCCTTAATTGGATCATTTGAGTAGCCAGCACACCTGTGCAGGTAGGGCATGACATGATAGGCAGCTGCCTTGATAGCGGGTGGGTGCTGAATGTTCCTAATTGACAAAATAAGATTAATGCTTATGAAGAAATATAAAATCTCATCCCTTCCCCAATATCGCGCCACACCCCTACCCCTTAATTCCCTGGTTGAACTTGATGGACATATGTCTTTTTTCGACCGTACTAACTATGTAACTATGTAACATAACATGGGGGGGTCTCCTGGCTGTTCACACAGGTGTGTCATTGCTGTACATTGACCATGCATTGCTTCTGTGGTATTGCAAAGGCAAAGACAAATGCTTCCAGCCATCCATTGCACTAATGGATTGGTCATCAGCTGGCTGTCTATGTCCCGCATCAATATAGACCAAAGTACAGAGGGTTAGGCTATGCTATTGTGCACCTACCTGATGCATCAGAAGGTGCGAGGCCCTTGCTAAATTCTGTGCACAGACTTTGAGATCTATGCTTTAGACTGTATCTAAACCTGCTCCAACATGGACTGACATTCTGGCCTACTTTCAGCCGATGCGACTTGTCTGTCGCTGAACAGTCGCTTTTTATGTATTCAGCACCTATGTATAATGTTGTAAAAATGCTCTAGAAGCTAAAGTCGCAGAAATGTCACACATATTTGGCCTGCAACTTTCTGTGCGACAAATTCAGACAGGAAAAATCAGTATAAATCCTTAGAAAATTATCCCCCAGTGTCTCCATCTGCTGGCGGTATTGAATAAGCATTGCTGCACTGATGGGGTATGCATTAGACGAAAAAAAAGAAGAAAAAGAAGAATAATACGCCCAGAAAAGAGGCGAAAAGGAGAAAAACGTAAAAAAACGTGAAAAAAAAGTAAGAGGAAGAGAAGGGAAAAAAAGGTGGAAATGGGTTTAAAAGTGATTTCGGCGGAGAAATATATATATATATATATATATATATATATATATATATATATATATATATATACGCGCACACACACACATATATATAAACGTATTCTCCGTTGAGATATTGCAGCCGCTGCTGTGTCCAGGCCCAGGAGCCTTAGCACTGTGCTGTGATGTCACTCAATACCACTGACATCACTAGGTGTAAACAACATCTCTCCTTTGCTGTGTATGTGACTATGGAGCTGTTTGGTGATGTCGTCTATTATGGCCTTCATAGAAGCAACAGGAGATTGTTGCATCCATCTAGAACCCTCAGAACTACAGTGCTATGATGTCACTCACTTCCACAGGCCTTGCAGAGTGTAAACAACAACAACCCAGCTTTGTTGTGTATGTAACCATAGGGATTGTGATGTCACCTAGAACCTTCACAGCAGCGACAGCTTTATGAGGAGCATCAGCACTGCTCTGCCTGAGCAGAACCATCACCGCCATAGGTTGTCAAATAACCCGGATTTAACCCACACAGGTAAGTCCAATGGGGTGCAGGCATGTCCTCTATGCTTACAGCTTCCCGTGGGTGTTGGTTTGATACCGTTTGGGGACAGCCAAGGAGGCATCTGCAGGCAACAAAGGTAGGTGTGTGCTTGTGTGTGTGTTTCCTATGCAGATCCTAAGCCCAGTGTCACATGCAAGTAGGAGGAGTAAGAAGGGTTCCTGGCAAATCCGGGTTATGGATTGCATTTAAAAAGGCCCCGTGGGAGTGCAATGGGCCCCTGTCTTGCTGCTTAGCAATAATGGTATGGGTTTAGGTTCTGCTGTGTGTACTGGTGGTTGACTGCCCCCCAGCCCAGAGTGTGCATGGAAAATTGTCTGGCAGCCTCCCTGACAGCAAGCAGTGATAGTGCCCATGAAGGGGACCTTGTTGGGCCCGCCCCTTTCACGGTTATCGCTTCTCGGCCTTTTGGCTAAGATCAAGTGTAGTATCTGTTCTTATCAGTTTAATATCTGATACGTCCCCTATCTGGGGACCATATATTAAATGGATTTTTGAGAACGGGGGCCGATTTCGAAGCTTGCTTCCGTCGCCCTATGCATTGACCCGATATGGCAGTATCTTCGGGTACAGTGCACCACCCCCTTACAGGGTTAAAAAGAAAGATTCCTACTTTCATTGCTACCTGCTTGCTGGCTAGCCAGCTAGCCAGCCCTGTGGGCCTTGCTGCTGCTGCTGCTGCTGCTGCTGCTGCTGCTGCAGCCAAAAAACAAAAGGTGGTGCTGCTGCTGCTTCTGCTGCTTCTGCTTGTGTCTGGCCGCTGTTGGAGCGTCCAGGCACAGGACTTCTGCTGCTGCTGACTAAATGGCCTCCTTAATTGGATCATTTGAGTAGCCAGCACACCTGTGCAGGTAGGGCATGACATGATAGGCAGCTGCCTTGATAGCGGGTGGGTGCTGAATGTTCCTAATTGACAAAATAAGATTAATGCTTATGAAGAAATATAAAATCTCATCCCTTCCCCAATATCGCGCCACACCCCTACCCCTTAATTCCCTGGTTGAACTTGATGGACATATGTCTTTTTTCGACCGTACTAACTATGTAACTATGTAACATAACATGGGGGGGTCTCCTGGCTGTTCACACAGGTGTGTCATTGCTGTACATTGACCATGCATTGCTTCTGTGGTATTGCAAAGGCAAAGACAAATGCTTCCAGCCATCCATTGCACTAATGGATTGGTCATCAGCTGGCTGTCTATGTCCCGCATCAATATAGACCAAAGTACAGAGGGTTAGGCTATGCTATAGTGCACCTACCTGATGCATCAGAAGGTGCGAGGCCCTTGCTAAATTCTGTGCACAGACTTTGAGATCTATGCTTTAGACTGTATCTAAACCTGCTCCAACATGGACTGACATTCTGGCCTACTTTCAGCCGATGCGACTTGTCTGTCGCTGAACAGTCGCTTTTTATGTATTCAGCACCTATGTATAATGTTGTAAAAATGCTCTAGAAGCTAAAGTCGCAGAAATGTCACACATATTTGGCCTGCAACTTTCTGTGCGACAAATTCAGACAGGAAAAATCAGTATAAATCCTTAGAAAATTATCCCCCAGTGTCTCCATCTGCTGGCGGTATTGAATAAGCATTGCTGCACTGATGGGGTATGCATTAGACGAAAAAAAAGAAGAAAAAGAAGAATAATACGCCCAGAAAAGAGGCGAAAAGGAGAAAAACGTAAAAAAACGTGAAAAAAAAGTAAGAGGAAGAGAAGGGAAAAAAAGGTGGAAATGGGTTTAAAAGTGATTTCGGCGGAGAATATATATATATATATATATATATATATATATATATATATATATATATATACGCGCACACACACACATATATATAAACGTATTCTCCGTTGAGATATTGCAGCCGCTGCTGTGTCCAGGCCCAGGAGCCTTAGCACTGTGCTGTGATGTCACTCAATACCACTGACATCACTAGGTGTAAACAACATCTCTCCTTTGCTGTGTATGTGACTATGGAGCTGTTTGGTGATGTCGTCTATTATGGCCTTCATAGAAGCAACAGGAGATTGTTGCATCCATCTAGAACCCTCAGAACTACAGTGCTATGATGTCACTCACTTCCACAGGCCTTGCAGAGTGTAAACAACAACAACCCAGCTTTGTTGTGTATGTAACCATAGGGATTGTGATGTCACCTAGAACCTTCACAGCAGCGACAGCTTTATGAGGAGCATCAGCACTGCTCTGCCTGAGCAGAACCATCACCGCCATAGGTTGTCAAATAACCCGGATTTAACCCACACAGGTAAGTCCAATGGGGTGCAGGCATGTCCTCTATGCTTACAGCTTCCCGTGGGTGTTGGTTTGATACCGTTTGGGGACAGCCAAGGAGGCATCTGCAGGCAACAAAGGTAGGTGTGTGCTTGTGTGTGTGTTTCCTATGCAGATCCTAAGCCCAGTGTCACATGCAAGTAGGAGGAGTAAGAAGGGTTCCTGGCAAATCCGGGTTATGGATTGCATTTAAAAAGGCCCCGTGGGAGTGCAATGGGCCCCTGTCTTGCTGCTTAGCAATAATGGTATGGGTTTAGGTTCTGCTGTGTGTACTGGTGGTTGACTGCCCCCCAGCCCAGAGTGTGCATGGAAAATTGTCTGGCAGCCTCCCTGACAGCAAGCAGTGATAGTGCCCATGAAGGGGACCTTGTTGGGCCCGCCCCTTTCACGGTTATCGCTTCTCGGCCTTTTGGCTAAGATCAAGTGTAGTATCTGTTCTTATCAGTTTAATATCTGATACGTCCCCTATCTGGGGACCATATATTAAATGGATTTTTGAGAACGGGGGCCGATTTCGAAGCTTGCTTCCGTCGCCCTATGCATTGACCCGATATGGCAGTATCTTCGGGTACAGTGCACCACCCCCTTACAGGGTTAAAAAGAAAGATTCCTACTTTCATTGCTACCTGCTTGCTGGCTAGCCAGCTAGCCAGCCCTGTGGGCCTTGCTGCTGCTGCTGCTGCTGCTGCTGCTGCAGCCAAAAAACAAAAGGTGGTGCTGCTGCTGCTTCTGCTGCTTCTGCTTGTGTCTGGCCGCTGTTGGAGCGTCCAGGCACAGGACTTCTGCTGCTGCTGACTAAATGGCCTCCTTAATTGGATCATTTGAGTAGCCAGCACACCTGTGCAGGTAGGGCATGACATGATAGGCAGCTGCCTTGATAGCGGGTGGGTGCTGAATGTTCCTAATTGACAAAATAAGATTAATGCTTATGAAGAAATATAAAATCTCATCCCTTCCCCAATATCGCGCCACACCCCTACCCCTTAATTCCCTGGTTGAACTTGATGGACATATGTCTTTTTTCGACCGTACTAACTATGTAACTATGTAACATAACATGGGGGGGTCTCCTGGCTGTTCACACAGGTGTGTCATTGCTGTACATTGACCATGCATTGCTTCTGTGGTATTGCAAAGGCAAAGACAAATGCTTCCAGCCATCCATTGCACTAATGGATTGGTCATCAGCTGGCTGTCTATGTCCCGCATCAATATAGACCAAAGTACAGAGGGTTAGGCTATGCTATAGTGCACCTACCTGATGCATCAGAAGGTGCGAGGCCCTTGCTAAATTCTGTGCACAGACTTTGAGATCTATGCTTTAGACTGTATCTAAACCTGCTCCAACATGGACTGACATTCTGGCCTACTTTCAGCCGATGCGACTTGTCTGTCGCTGAACAGTCGCTTTTTATGTATTCAGCACCTATGTATAATGTTGTAAAAATGCTCTAGAAGCTAAAGTCGCAGAAATGTCACACATATTTGGCCTGCAACTTTCTGTGCGACAAATTCAGACAGGAAAAATCAGTATAAATCCTTAGAAAATTATCCCCCAGTGTCTCCATCTGCTGGCGGTATTGAATAAGCATTGCTGCACTGATGGGGTATGCATTAGACGAAAAAAAAGAAGAAAAAGAAGAATAATACGCCCAGAAAAGAGGCGAAAAGGAGAAAAACGTAAAAAAACGTGAAAAAAAAGTAAGAGGAAGAGAAGGGAAAAAAAGGTGGAAATGGGTTTAAAAGTGATTTCGGCGGAGATATATATATATATATATATATATATATATATATATATATATATACGCGCACACACACACATATATATAAACGTATTCTCCGTTGAGATATTGCAGCCGCTGCTGTGTCCAGGCCCAGGAGCCTTAGCACTGTGCTGTGATGTCACTCAATACCACTGACATCACTAGGTGTAAACAACATCTCTCCTTTGCTGTGTATGTGACTATGGAGCTGTTTGGTGATGTCGTCTATTATGGCCTTCATAGAAGCAACAGGAGATTGTTGCATCCATCTAGAACCCTCAGAACTACAGTGCTATGATGTCACTCACTTCCACAGGCCTTGCAGAGTGTAAACAACAACAACCCAGCTTTGTTGTGTATGTAACCATAGGGATTGTGATGTCACCTAGAACCTTCACAGCAGCGACAGCTTTATGAGGAGCATCAGCACTGCTCTGCCTGAGCAGAACCATCACCGCCATAGGTTGTCAAATAACCCGGATTTAACCCACACAGGTAAGTCCAATGGGGTGCAGGCATGTCCTCTATGCTTACAGCTTCCCGTGGGTGTTGGTTTGATACCGTTTGGGGACAGCCAAGGAGGCATCTGCAGGCAACAAAGGTAGGTGTGTGCTTGTGTGTGTGTTTCCTATGCAGATCCTAAGCCCAGTGTCACATGCAAGTAGGAGGAGTAAGAAGGGTTCCTGGCAAATCCGGGTTATGGATTGCATTTAAAAAGGCCCCGTGGGAGTGCAATGGGCCCCTGTCTTGCTGCTTAGCAATAATGGTATGGGTTTAGGTTCTGCTGTGTGTACTGGTGGTTGACTGCCCCCCAGCCCAGAGTGTGCATGGAAAATTGTCTGGCAGCCTCCCTGACAGCAAGCAGTGATAGTGCCCATGAAGGGGACCTTGTTGGGCCCGCCCCTTTCACGG
This sequence comes from Hyla sarda, assembly GCF_029499605.1. Taxonomy (NCBI): domain Eukaryota; kingdom Metazoa; phylum Chordata; class Amphibia; order Anura; family Hylidae; genus Hyla; species Hyla sarda. The sequence goes on along the minus strand of NW_026610226.1, from coordinate 8,160 downwards.
TTATCGCTTCTCGGCCTTTTGGCTAAGATCAAGTGTAGTATCTGTTCTTATCAGTTTAATATCTGATACGTCCCCTATCTGGGGACCATATATTAAATGGATTTTTGAGAACGGGGGCCGATTTCGAAGCTTGCTTCCGTCGCCCTATGCATTGACCCGATATGGCAGTATCTTCGGGTACAGTGCACCACCCCCTTACAGGGTTAAAAAGAAAGATTCCTACTTTCATTGCTACCTGCTTGCTGGCTAGCCAGCTAGCCAGCCCTGTGGGCCTTGCTGCTGCTGCTGCTGCTGCAGCAGCCAAAAAACAAAAGGTGGTGCTGCTGCTGCTTCTGCTGCTTCTGCTTGTGTCTGGCCGCTGTTGGAGCGTCCAGGCACAGGACTTCTGCTGCTGCTGACTAAATGGCCTCCTTAATTGGATCATTTGAGTAGCCAGCACACCTGTGCAGGTAGGGCATGACATGATAGGCAGCTGCCTTGATAGCGGGTGGGTGCTGAATGTTCCTAATTGACAAAATAAGATTAATGCTTATGAAGAAATATAAAATCTCATCCCTTCCCCAATATCGCGCCACACCCCTACCCCTTAATTCCCTGGTTGAACTTGATGGACATATGTCTTTTTTCGACCGTACTAACTATGTAACTATGTAACATAACATGGGGGGGTCTCCTGGCTGTTCACACAGGTGTGTCATTGCTGTACATTGACCATGCATTGCTTCTGTGGTATTGCAAAGGCAAAGACAAATGCTTCCAGCCATCCATTGCACTAATGGATTGGTCATCAGCTGGCTGTCTATGTCCCGCATCAATATAGACCAAAGTACAGAGGGTTAGGCTATGCTATAGTGCACCTACCTGATGCATCAGAAGGTGCGAGGCCCTTGCTAAATTCTGTGCACAGACTTTGAGATCTATGCTTTAGACTGTATCTAAACCTGCTCCAACATGGACTGACATTCTGGCCTACTTTCAGCCGATGCGACTTGTCTGTCGCTGAACAGTCGCTTTTTATGTATTCAGCACCTATGTATAATGTTGTAAAAATGCTCTAGAAGCTAAAGTCGCAGAAATGTCACACATATTTGGCCTGCAACTTTCTGTGCGACAAATTCAGACAGGAAAAATCAGTATAAATCCTTAGAAAATTATCCCCCAGTGTCTCCATCTGCTGGCGGTATTGAATAAGCATTGCTGCACTGATGGGGTATGCATTAGACGAAAAAAAAGAAGAAAAAGAAGAATAATACGCCCAGAAAAGAGGCGAAAAGGAGAAAAACGTAAAAAAACGTGAAAAAAAAGTAAGAGGAAGAGAAGGGAAAAAAAGGTGGAAATGGGTTTAAAAGTGATTTCGGCGGAGAATATATATATATATATATATATATATATATATATATATATATATACGCGCACACACACACATATATATAAACGTATTCTCCGTTGAGATATTGCAGCCGCTGCTGTGTCCAGGCCCAGGAGCCTTAGCACTGTGCTGTGATGTCACTCAATACCACTGACATCACTAGGTGTAAACAACATCTCTCCTTTGCTGTGTATGTGACTATGGAGCTGTTTGGTGATGTCGTCTATTATGGCCTTCATAGAAGCAACAGGAGATTGTTGCATCCATCTAGAACCCTCAGAACTACAGTGCTATGATGTCACTCACTTCCACAGGCCTTGCAGAGTGTAAACAACAACAACCCAGCTTTGTTGTGTATGTAACCATAGGGATTGTGATGTCACCTAGAACCTTCACAGCAGCGACAGCTTTATGAGGAGCATCAGCACTGCTCTGCCTGAGCAGAACCATCACCGCCATAGGTTGTCAAATAACCCGGATTTAACCCACACAGGTAAGTCCAATGGGGTGCAGGCATGTCCTCTATGCTTACAGCTTCCCGTGGGTGTTGGTTTGATACCGTTTGGGGACAGCCAAGGAGGCATCTGCAGGCAACAAAGGTAGGTGTGTGCTTGTGTGTGTGTTTCCTATGCAGATCCTAAGCCCAGTGTCACATGCAAGTAGGAGGAGTAAGAAGGGTTCCTGGCAAATCCGGGTTATGGATTGCATTTAAAAAGGCCCCGTGGGAGTGCAATGGGCCCCTGTCTTGCTGCTTAGCAATAATGGTATGGGTTTAGGTTCTGCTGTGTGTACTGGTGGTTGACTGCCCCCCAGCCCAGAGTGTGCATGGAAAATTGTCTGGCAGCCTCCCTGACAGCAAGCAGTGATAGTGCCCATGAAGGGGACCTTGTTGGGCCCGCCCCTTTCACGGTTATCGCTTCTCGGCCTTTTGGCTAAGATCAAGTGTAGTATCTGTTCTTATCAGTTTAATATCTGATACGTCCCCTATCTGGGGACCATATATTAAATGGATTTTTGAGAACGGGGGCCGATTTCGAAGCTTGCTTCCGTCGCCCTATGCATTGACCCGATATGGCAGTATCTTCGGGTACAGTGCACCACCCCCTTACAGGGTTAAAAAGAAAGATTCCTACTTTCATTGCTACCTGCTTGCTGGCTAGCCAGCTAGCCAGCCCTGTGGGCCTTGCTGCTGCTGCTGCTGCTGCTGCTGCTGCAGCCAAAAAACAAAAGGTGGTGCTGCTGCTGCTTCTGCTGCTTCTGCTTGTGTCTGGCCGCTGTTGGAGCGTCCAGGCACAGGACTTCTGCTGCTGCTGACTAAATGGCCTCCTTAATTGGATCATTTGAGTAGCCAGCACACCTGTGCAGGTAGGGCATGACATGATAGGCAGCTGCCTTGATAGCGGGTGGGTGCTGAATGTTCCTAATTGACAAAATAAGATTAATGCTTATGAAGAAATATAAAATCTCATCCCTTCCCCAATATCGCGCCACACCCCTACCCCTTAATTCCCTGGTTGAACTTGATGGACATATGTCTTTTTTCGACCGTACTAACTATGTAACTATGTAACATAACATGGGGGGGTCTCCTGGCTGTTCACACAGGTGTGTCATTGCTGTACATTGACCATGCATTGCTTCTGTGGTATTGCAAAGGCAAAGACAAATGCTTCCAGCCATCCATTGCACTAATGGATTGGTCATCAGCTGGCTGTCTATGTCCCGCATCAATATAGACCAAAGTACAGAGGGTTAGGCTATGCTATAGTGCACCTACCTGATGCATCAGAAGGTGCGAGGCCCTTGCTAAATTCTGTGCACAGACTTTGAGATCTATGCTTTAGACTGTATCTAAACCTGCTCCAACATGGACTGACATTCTGGCCTACTTTCAGCCGATGCGACTTGTCTGTCGCTGAACAGTCGCTTTTTATGTATTCAGCACCTATGTATAATGTTGTAAAAATGCTCTAGAAGCTAAAGTCGCAGAAATGTCACACATATTTGGCCTGCAACTTTCTGTGCGACAAATTCAGACAGGAAAAATCAGTATAAATCCTTAGAAAATTATCCCCCAGTGTCTCCATCTGCTGGCGGTATTGAATAAGCATTGCTGCACTGATGGGGTATGCATTAGACGAAAAAAAAGAAGAAAAAGAAGAATAATACGCCCAGAAAAGAGGCGAAAAGGAGAAAAACGTAAAAAAACGTGAAAAAAAAGTAAGAGGAAGAGAAGGGAAAAAAAGGTGGAAATGGGTTTAAAAGTGATTTCGGCGGAGAAATATATATATATATATATATATATATATATATATATATATATATATACGCGCACACACACACATATATATAAACGTATTCTCCGTTGAGATATTGCAGCCGCTGCTGTGTCCAGGCCCAGGAGCCTTAGCACTGTGCTGTGATGTCACTCAATACCACTGACATCACTAGGTGTAAACAACATCTCTCCTTTGCTGTGTATGTGACTATGGAGCTGTTTGGTGATGTCGTCTATTATGGCCTTCATAGAAGCAACAGGAGATTGTTGCATCCATCTAGAACCCTCAGAACTACAGTGCTATGATGTCACTCACTTCCACAGGCCTTGCAGAGTGTAAACAACAACAACCCAGCTTTGTTGTGTATGTAACCATAGGGATTGTGATGTCACCTAGAACCTTCACAGCAGCGACAGCTTTATGAGGAGCATCAGCACTGCTCTGCCTGAGCAGAACCATCACCGCCATAGGTTGTCAAATAACCCGGATTTAACCCACACAGGTAAGTCCAATGGGGTGCAGGCATGTCCTCTATGCTTACAGCTTCCCGTGGGTGTTGGTTTGATACCGTTTGGGGACAGCCAAGGAGGCATCTGCAGGCAACAAAGGTAGGTGTGTGCTTGTGTGTGTGTTTCCTATGCAGATCCTAAGCCCAGTGTCACATGCAAGTAGGAGGAGTAAGAAGGGTTCCTGGCAAATCCGGGTTATGGATTGCATTTAAAAAGGCCCCGTGGGAGTGCAATGGGCCCCTGTCTTGCTGCTTAGCAATAATGGTATGGGTTTAGGTTCTGCTGTGTGTACTGGTGGTTGACTGCCCCCCAGCCCAGAGTGTGCATGGAAAATTGTCTGGCAGCCTCCCTGACAGCAAGCAGTGATAGTGCCCATGAAGGGGACCTTGTTGGGCCCGCCCCTTTCACGGTTATCGCTTCTCGGCCTTTTGGCTAAGATCAAGTGTAGTATCTGTTCTTATCAGTTTAATATCTGATACGTCCCCTATCTGGGGACCATATATTAAATGGATTTTTGAGAACGGGGGCCGATTTCGAAGCTTGCTTCCGTCGCCCTATGCATTGACCCGATATGGCAGTATCTTCGGGTACAGTGCACCACCCCCTTACAGGGTTAAAAAGAAAGATTCCTACTTTCATTGCTACCTGCTTGCTGGCTAGCCAGCTAGCCAGCCCTGTGGGCCTTGCTGCTGCTGCTGCTGCTGCAGCCAAAAAACAAAAGGTGGTGCTGCTGCTGCTTCTGCTGCTTCTGCTTGTGTCTGGCCGCTGTTGGAGCGTCCAGGCACAGGACTTCTGCTGCTGCTGACTAAATGGCCTCCTTAATTGGATCATTTGAGTAGCCAGCACACCTGTGCAGGTAGGGCATGACATGATAGGCAGCTGCCTAGATAGCGGGTGGGTGCTGAATGTTCCTAATTGACAAAATAAGATTAATGCTTATGAAGAAATATAAAATCTCATCCCTTCCCCAATATCGCGCCACACCCCTACCCCTTAATTCCCTGGTTGAACTTGATGGACATATGTCTTTTTTCGACCGTACTAACTATGTAACTATGTAACATAACATGGGGGGGTCTCCTGGCTGTTCACACAGGTGTGTCATTGCTGTACATTGACCATGCATTGCTTCTGTGGTATTGCAAAGGCAAAGACAAATGCTTCCAGCCATCCATTGCACTAATGGATTGGTCATCAGCTGGCTGTCTATGTCCCGCATCAATATAGACCAAAGTACAGAGGGTTAGGCTATGCTATAGTGCACCTACCTGATGCATCAGAAGGTGCGAGGCCCTTGCTAAATTCTGTGCACAGACTTTGAGATCTATGCTTTAGACTGTATCTAAACCTGCTCCAACATGGACTGACATTCTGGCCTACTTTCAGCCGATGCGACTTGTCTGTCGCTGAACAGTCGCTTTTTATGTATTCAGCACCTATGTATAATGTTGTAAAAATGCTCTAGAAGCTAAAGTCGCAGAAATGTCACACATATTTGGCCTGCAACTTTCTGTGCGACAAATTCAGACAGGAAAAATCAGTATAAATCCTTAGAAAATTATCCCCCAGTGTCTCCATCTGCTGGCGGTATTGAATAAGCATTGCTGCACTGATGGGGTATGCATTAGACGAAAAAAAAGAAGAAAAAGAAGAATAATACGCCCAGAAAAGAGGCGAAAAGGAGAAAAACGTAAAAAAACGTGAAAAAAAAGTAAGAGGAAGAGAAGGGAAAAAAAGGTGGAAATGGGTTTAAAAGTGATTTCGGCGGAGAAATATATATATATATATATATATATATATATATATATATATATATATACGCGCACACACACACATAGATATAAACGTATTCTCCGTTGAGATATTGCAGCCGCTGCTGTGTCCAGGCCCAGGAGCCTTAGCACTGTGCTGTGATGTCACTCAATACCACTGACATCACTAGGTGTAAACAACATCTCTCCTTTGCTGTGTATGTGACTATGGAGCTGTTTGGTGATGTCGTCTATTATGGCCTTCATAGAAGCAACAGGAGATTGTTGCATCCATCTAGAACCCTCAGAACTACAGTGCTATGATGTCACTCACTTCCACAGGCCTTGCAGAGTGTAAACAACAACAACCCAGCTTTGTTGTGTATGTAACCATAGGGATTGTGATGTCACCTAGAACCTTCACAGCAGCGACAGCTTTATGAGGAGCATCAGCACTGCTCTGCCTGAGCAGAACCATCACCGCCATAGGTTGTCAAATAACCCGGATTTAACCCACACAGGTAAGTCCAATGGGGTGCAGGCATGTCCTCTATGCTTACAGCTTCCCGTGGGTGTTGGTTTGATACCGTTTGGGGACAGCCAAGGAGGCATCTGCAGGCAACAAAGGTAGGTGTGTGCTTGTGTGTGTGTTTCCTATGCAGATCCTAAGCCCAGTGTCACATGCAAGTAGGAGGAGTAAGAAGGGTTCCTGGCAAATCCGGGTTATGGATTGCATTTAAAAAGGCCCCGTGGGAGTGCAATGGGCCCCTGTCTTGCTGCTTAGCAATAATGGTATGGGTTTAGGTTCTGCTGTGTGTACTGGTGGTTGACTGCCCCCCAGCCCAGAGTGTGCATGGAAAATTGTCTGGCAGCCTCCCTGACAGCAAGCAGTGATAGTGCCCATGAAGGGGACCTTGTTGGGCCCGCCCCTTTCACGGTTATCGCTTCTCGGCCTTTTGGCTAAGATCAAGTGTAGTATCTGCATTTGGTCTGGTCGGAAGGTGTCTGTGGTACCCCGCTTCTCGGCCTTGGGGGATTGTCTCTCCTTACGGAGGGACTTCACCCCCTTGCTGCTATTGGGGAGCGGGCTTAGTCCACGGACAACGGGTTGCGATCCCCCTGTCTCTGGGACCTTGTATCTCAGAAGGCATTTTCGGTACGTTGAGCGTTACCTGTAGCTTCGGAAGCACCTAGGGTACCCCCGACCTCTGCCTTGGGTAAGGGTTCCGCTTTTATAGCGGGATTCCGAGCCCCTGCTGCTATTGGGGAAGGGGCTTAGTCCCTGGGTGTGGAAGATGCCGTTCTCCTGGGCTTTCCCCTCTGGGGAAATGTCGATGCGAAATACCATCCGCATAGAGGTGTCGGAGAGCCATCGTCAGTTGAAGAACCTCCGCTTCATTGCGGAGGTGATTCTTCTTGACTACTTCCGCCTCAATAGGGAGGACATCCTGTGTCTAAATGACCAGGAAAGCCGTGGCCTGTATACCGTCACCTTCACGGCCACGGCGTGTTGCGATAACATCTATGCAACCTTGTCTGGTGCGGACCAGAGGGACGATCGACTCGACGGTCTTTCGTTCCAGTTCCTCTATGGTGAGGAACATATACCGTTGGTGGTGGCTATGCACAGCCCTCATGTGACCACGGAGGATATAGCCACTTTTCTTCGGCGATACTGCGAAGAGGTGCGATTCGCAAACAAAATCTTGAACTCCGTGCGGTTCTGGAACGGCAAGAGGAAGTTCTGGGTCAAGCTCCGTAAGGATCCCGGTGGTATTGGGGGTCTTTGCCATCCGCCCCCAAATTTTGCCATCGGGAGAGTTCGGGGCTTCCTGTTCTATCCTCAAATGCCTATGTATTGCCGAAATTGCTTGAGGTTTGGCCACACCCAGGAGACCTGCGGCGCGGAGCGTGTGATTCGCTGCAATAGGTGTGGCCAAGAAGGTCACATAGCCTCAAGATGTAGCCATACGATAAGGTGCAACCTCTGCGGAGAGGAAAATCACGATTTTAATTCCTGTCCCCATAAAGCAAAAACTACGATGGGTGGGTCAAGGCTGGGCCCGCCCAAAGAGGGGACAGGACAAAAGACGTCCTTTTTTAAGATGCCCAAACCCCAGATGGCAGGTACTGATGGGTCCAGGCCCAAGACCTCTGGTGCTCCATCGGGGGGCCCACCGGTGGTAGTGCTAGGGGGAGGCCATGGGGATTCCACGAAGCCCGGGCGGGTGATCGAGTTTACTGCCCGGGAA
>NW_026610225.1:0-16307 GCF_029499605.1 Hyla sarda | reverse complement strand
GGCACTATGCACTGCTAATAGAAATACTTTTCATTCATACGGCGGTAGGGGCATATGTAAATAGAAGAGCTGCGAGGGCACATATACATGCGCTGCGGGAGTATATATTTAATGCGCCGGCGGGGTATATATTTAATGCGCCGGCGGGGTATATATTTAATGCGCCGGCGGGGGTCATATCTAATGCGCTGCTGGGGGGCTAGATATATAGGCTATATGCGTCCCCCCCCCCCTCTGCAGTGCTATATATCTTGCTCCCCACAGTGCTCTTTGGCCCCTGCTACTCTCAAAGTTCATTTTTTAATCTTTCGCTGAGAACCCTGATCGGCCATTCAGGGCTCCCCGCGGGGGATTCAAAAATGAAAGTTAAAACACACTGATACATCGCAGGGTTGCGGAGCATGTTGCTCGCTCCCCTGCTTAATAAGTTTTGATCGCATTGGGTCTCAGAAGTGAAACCCGGTGAGATCAATCCCTCAGCCCCTGTACTACAACCCCCATCATGGAACAGAGTCTGTTCCATGATGGGGGTAGTAGTACAAGCACTAATGTAGCCTCCCCAGCTGTCTGCAGACTCCTGCAGCCAGGGAATTTCTACTCCCATCATGGAAACAAGTCTGTTTCATGATGGCAGCCATAGTAGTCCCGGCTGTGGGAGTCTGTAGACAGAGGTGTTTGGCCATACATGAGGGATAACGGGTCTTAACGGATGAATGTTTATTAATCCGTTATCACCCTTTATTTCATCCGTTATTAAATGTCCGTTTTTACACAGAAAACGGACATTTAATAACGGATGAATGCTCATAGTGTGAAAGCAGCCTAAGCTATTGACAATGTATGACCACAAGGACTGGGCACGGTAGGCTGACATTTTGAGATAGTGTGGTGTTCCGGTACCGTATGGTATACCGTACCTTGTATGGTGGTCCCCAAATCCAGAGTTACTCCATTCCAGTAGGGTCCTCCTGGTGGAATAGCCCCTAGTCACCTCTTCCTTCTTAAATTTTGTGATGTTTGTGTGTGTATATTTAATGGTGTATATAGTGTTGCAGGACCTCCGGTCATGTGACTAATGTTAATTCTCTTAGGGTATGCTAAAGGATCTTCCTAGGTCACGTGTGTTTTCACATGTTTAGACCATAATCCCTTGTGTAAACTGACAGATGGTATGGACCAAGGAGCTCAAGGCCCATATAAGGGAGCTGCCAGCCAATCTTTGCTATCTTGGGCTCTGGACTAGCAGAGAGGAGAGATCCGTGCAACTTTCAAAGACAAGACCAGGCCGAAGCCTGACAATACTGCAACTTACCAAATCGTGAATTACAATACAACTCCCCGCTAAAGTCTGCGTGACTGCTGGACCTAAACTCAATCCCCTAAATCCAGCGGAACAGCGCATATAAATCTCCTGAGCTTAAAACTCACAATAGACTCTTCTTGTACAAAGACTGTTCCTGTTTAACTCTGCATAAAACCTGCAGTAAAAGTTCTGACAGTTTTCTGAAACCTCTGGTTGTGGACAATTTATTATCCCTCCCTATCGCTCTTGGGACGGGTGGCGATTGGACAAGTATATACAGAGGAGCCCTCACCCTGGCATCACAACAGTTAAGGGTTAAACTAGCACCCTTTCATGACTGCACAGCTACACCCCATATACCCTACACCCCCACAAGCTTACCACAATAGAATTTAAAGAACTCCAGGGGGCCCCATAACAAGTACCTAACACAATTCCAGTGTTCTGTCTGCTTTTGATCAGACATCATCTTGAGATTTTAGATTTCATCCTATGCAAAACACTTTTAAAGGAGTTGTCCCAGCTCACTCATCCAAGCTTTCTCCAGCTTCTCCAGCAGTTGGGGATGGCCGGGAAAGCCAAAAACAGCCGAAGTGGAGAAGTTACACAATTTGCATAACTCCAATTGACTTGAATGGATGTTATGCAGACTGTGAAGACCACAGGGCTATACCGTTTGTGTAATTTTCATTAAAGTCAATGGGAGTTATGTAAACTTTGTATATTCCCTCCTTCTGCTGCTTTTAGCTTTTCTGACCACTTCTGGCCACTGCAAAAAGGCAGAAGCTGGCCTGAATACCCGTAAGGAGTGAGCTGGGACAATCCCTTTGATGCTTGCTGGTTCTGCTTGTGTGATCATTCTTGTAATACTCTAACATTATATACAGGCAGCAGTCTTAGTAGGGGGCAAGAATCTGCCTATTCATAATTAGCAACAATGGTAAAAAAAATTGTCTCCCTTGTGGAGAGCCTGTGTGGGACAGCCCATGTAATAACATAGAGGATATAGATATAGAAGTTCATGTGCTTTTTTTCAGTGACACAGATTTTTCTTCATTGACTCACAGGAAGCATGTCAATGAATCCTGATTTAGGCTATTGCTATCCAAAAACTAAGTATAGTGGATGTGATACATATGTATTGAAGCATCATGAAAAACAAGAGTCACACATACCTGTAGAATTTCCCAAAGGAAACACGGGACACTATAGTTTTGGGTGTTATTTCCCTTTGAAAAAATAGTTTGGTGCAAACTTTTAGACCTATTTAGATTAAATAGCATCTTCACATTGCAAAAAGTCAAACCTTTGATGATAATTTTGGTTGCGGTAAATCCTTAAAAAACACTTTAGTTAACCCTCTGACAGTCTTTCCAAAAGGTCAAAGAGCCACAACACCTCTCTCCAACGTAAGCAGAAAGAAAGGTATTGCAACACTGTAGCATAGTGAACCCTGGGCCATGCCTCCTGGACCATTCAGGATGACTCCCAAAAAGTTTACTAAAGTGTTTTTTTATCGAAATCCTGCACCCCAAATGATCAGCAAAGGTATGGTGGAGTAGGCTTGTAAAGACCTGCTGAACTGTGTGTGCAGCTTCACAAAGCCTATTTTATGTTACAGGTACTCTTTAATGATCACACGTCAGCTAAACCTATAAGCTAACAATATGGAGACATTAGTCCTGTCTTCAATCAAGTTAAGCCTGTGCTTAGCCCAGTCCCACTCCGTGGATTGTTCAGATTTTCAGGATAATTGTCAAGGGGTTTTCAAGGTTAAATTGTACAAGGACCTGGTCGTCTTCATGCTGGATCTTGTATTTGCCTCTGATTGGACTAGTGTCCTTCTGTTAAGTCAGATATACTTTACCTGAATATACTTCTCAGAGTGTTGTGTCGCTGTTTGCTGCAAAAAATAAGTTCACTGGAGTTTTACAGTGTCTTTTGACACTTGCCTCTGTTAGAGAGAAGCCCTATGCTGTTGTAGCACAAAGATAGGTATTGTTCATCCTTTGCCACTAATGGACTTCTGTAGGTGATATGTAGTGTTGAGCGGCATAGGCCATATTCGAATTCGCGAATATTCGCGAATATATGGACGAATATTCGTCATATATTCGCGAATATTCGCATACTCGTTATATTCTCGTTTTATTTTCGCATATGCGAAAATTAGCATATGTGAAAATTAGCATATAGGAAATTCGCATACTCGTAAATTCGCATATGCGAAAATTAGCATACACTAATTTTCGCTTATGCGAATTTTCGCACGCCAGTCTCACACAGTAGTATTAGAGCCTTCTTTACACCACACAAGCTGGAAGCAGAGAGGGGTGATCACTGTGATGTGTACTGTGAAGAAAAAAAAAAAAAAAAAAAAATGAAAATTCGTAATTACGAATATATAGCGCTATATTCGCGAAATTCGCGAATTCGCGAATATGCGATATTCGCGAATAATATTCGAATTGCGAATATTCGCGAGCAACACTAGTGATATGTGCTATATAGTTGCTAGATGTATAGAAGTGGGGTGGTGCTCAGTCTACATAGTTCGTCATGTACAAATTCAAAAGCACAAAGGAATAAAGAGACGGCAACTCACCCAATCTTTGTGACTTCTTCTTTATTCATCAGCTATTTTCACATCATGACAGGGGGAGACATGCAGGGGGTACAAAGAACTGAGGCTACAGCAGCTGTTTCACACTAGTTGTGCTTCATCGGGCCTCTGAAGCACAACTAGTGCAAAACGGCTGCTGTACTCTGTTCTTTTGTCTCCCCCCTGTCATGATGTGAAATCACAAGTCTCTGCAATCCACAGCCTACATATTAATAATCTTGTCATCTCCAGAAGCTCACAGCTTCATACAATGTACCTTCTTGGCCTAACGCAATATGTTGCTTTCTGTTGATTCTGCTGTTTCAGCAGGCATGCTCTCAGGTCACAATTTAGTTCAGGGCAGCACAATTCCTCTCATAGTGTAACACATTGTAACACACAACGCTGTACACCATATATATGCTAAACTTAGGGACTTAAATACTCCCAATCAAATTCTCATGCACGCATAAATCATCTTCTACCGTTAGGGCTCTCTATATTTGCCTCTGCTACCTCCTACAAGCATCATGGTTCATGAGGTAGACATTTCCCACTACCATGTTGCTTAACCACACAGAACCACAGTAATATACACACCATATAAATGTAAAAGTAATGCAATTTAACAGTTTCCAGGGAAAAACACAACTTTACAAGTATAGCATACTGACAGTTGTGTGTGTGTGTGTGTGTGTGGGGGGGGGGGGGCATACTGATAGGAATGACCCTTATGTTTCTAATGACTGATCAATATAATAATACTAATATGCCATTGCTGCTGGAAAAATATATTTGTTCCCTACCCTTTAACCCATATACATCAGAATGCTATCTGCTCATGACTCTGGATTGAGGACTTGAGATGACTCCATGCGGGAATAGAAAGACTAAATATCTGACGAACAGAGAACTTGTGACAAGAAATGAATGGACACTAGATATGCTAATATATACGGACACAATAATCGAACAACCAATCAAAATGTAACATGCTAATTGTGATGTCATAACCAACCCTCATTTCTTTCTGAATGTAAAAACCAAATCTACTTCCTGTAATAAAACAGAACTCTTTGGGAACAGCTGAGTTTCATGCTAAGAAAGAGTGTATACCAACATCCCTTGTGTCGACTCTTAGCAAAATATATAGCAGCATGGTCAATAACATTTGAAAGCCTCCCCTTGAACTATCCTTATCAGTTGGTGCCGTGACTCCTTTTCCAAACCCAGGGTGAAATTTGTTCCAAGGACCACACTCGTGGGAAGACCAAGTCTGGGGGATTGACAGCTTTAACCATTCGGAGGAATCTGAGGCCGCTCAAATGGCGTGATCAACCCTACAGAACGCGGTAAGTCTGCTGATTTTATAAATCTGTAGCTCTTATCAGTGTTCATTGAGCGGCTCTGAGAAGCCAAACAGATGGTCTTGTCGAACATCTCAGACAAACCCTAGCGGCAGGGTATTTTCCCGCTGTGTGGTCTAATTTGTGAGATCTAGTCGTGTTGGTGCTTCACTGTAGCTGTTTAAAAAATCTAAGAGTAGAGGCAATAGGGAGTTAATCTGCCTGTGATTTTTTTATGCAGCCTTGTGTAAACAAAATGTAACCCCCCTTTTTCTTTGACTCATATTGTGGAAAGCTTATCTAGCTCACAAGGCCAGGCATTTCAAAACATGTGAAATGCACTGTTTAATAAGATTTCTTCAGATTTTTTTTTTTTTTCACTGTAGGGAAAACCTGACATGACATTCTAGAATACAGAGAATGTTTTGTAAGGATTTTAATTTAGATTTTTGACATTTTTAAAATCTGCTCAGTGGATACAGTCAAGGGGGGGGGGAGGTGCTGTAGATTTTTGGAGATTTTTATTATTATTATCTCTGGTAATTAGGAGTGTATCTAGTAACTTTTCCCCGTATGTTGTACTCCTGATTACTGAATTTAGAGAGAGATGTGTTGCATCACTCGGAGTAACCGGACCAGATGACAACGGTGTACTAGCTTAACTATTGTGTAAAGTACTGCTGTCAGTCCAGTGTCCTCTCTATTGTATGCTTGATAGCTTTTTAGCATCCTGCTGATTATATATATATATATATATATATATATATATATATATATATATATATCAGTTCAGTGAACTTGTGTACCAGAGATTAGCATCAGGAGGCAAACTTTGGTTGAAAAATGCACACTCTTTTGTTAGTGCTCGATACCAATTTGTGTACGGCCAGTCCCCTGAGAGATTTTGCTAATAGGGTAATTTGCAACCCTCACTCAACCTGAGAGTTAAAAGGCTTTAAAACTGTTCAATTCCTGCACTGGTTAACTTTAAACGGTAAAATATGAGCTGTTTGCAAGCTCCCTTCCTCCCTGGGTGTGAGGAGCCACATGACAATGATGACGATCCTAGCTGTTGGTTGTGTCCCCATTGTGGTCAGCAAAACCTGCCCCCAGTAAAAGACTGTGTTTCCTGTGGTCAAGCCTGGCCTGTAAATGCTCCACCATGTACTGCCACAAACATCTATAAAAACTGGTAACACTTTTAATATTAAAACTAGACTAACATGTCAATCTGAATTTGTCATTTATGTTATACAATGTATGTGATCACTACAATATGTAGGACGCACCACACAGGCTCTTCACAATCGACTTAATAAACATCGGCAAAACATCCGAAATAAATTACTATTACATGGAGTTTCTCGACACTGCGCACAATTTCATCCGGATATACAGTACCCTATTACTATTACACCACTGGAAGCAGTCCCTATCCATGTTCCAAATCGATTTGAACAACTGAAAAGAAAGGAAATCTATTGGATTTATCGCATGGGAACTTTAGTTCCGGACGGTTTGAATGAATTGTCAGAAGTAATATTGTAACATCAACTATAGGTTTACCTGTAATTATCCAGCCCTTTTCATATCCATTCTATTCTTCATATCAATTTCCTTTTATAATAGTGGTTTTTGCTGTGATAATTTTCCCTTACCCAAGTGGCCTTCACTGTGACAGCCTATACATCATTTTCTTTATTAGGATATCCCTCACATAAGTTTCTATATCAATATAATAAAGAAGCAAACATTTGTGCCTCTACCAATATATTGCCATTTACCTTAATCGGTCCAATCATCGGTAGTGTATGTGCTGATTAAAGTGACCGGGGAGATTTCTTCCAAATCTGTCCGCTCTGCTTGCTATCCAACCCTTGAACGTAACAAAACAGGTTAAACTCCTCTAAAAAAAATTATTTGTGAATACTGCCATCTGGTGGTTGATTTTTATTATTACATCTTTCCATTTAGTACATGAGACCTCTTTTTTCTGTTGTTAACATTGCCATCTACTGGATGCTCTGGGTATAGCACATGTCACTTTGGCATGTAATTTATTTATAAGGGACACTGTTTCTTTTTCTTTGATGTTGTATAGGTTAATTTTAATTGTTTTAAAGCATACATGTATTTTATCTGCTATTTTTTACAATTATTATTTTACGTACTGATTCCTTTGCACATAGCTTTTTTCAGGTATTCCGGAAGTAGTCATCTGTTGAAAAATCGTATAAAAGGAAGTCTTTTGTATGCTGTACTTTATGCCTGATGAAGACCCCTGTCCGGGGTCGAAACGCGTTGCTTCGTATGTGTTTATTAAACATTTAAATGTACCCACGGACCAGCACCTTCATTGAGGAACACGTTTTTTATTCCTTCTCTTGATGTACTGCCACAGCACCTCCGTATAGTGGTGGCCATGTTACTACAGTAACTTCCTGTGCTGTCAGCCATTTTGGGGTGCCAGGAAGTACTGTTCTCCCCCCTTCCTGTTCTGTCAGCCATCTTGGAGTGCCAGGAAGTGTGGCTCACCCCACTTCCTGTGCTGTCAGCCATCTTGAAGGACCAGGAAGTGATGCCTCATCCACTTCCTCTACTGTCAGCCATCTTGGCTCACCCAATCTACTTACTCCGTGTAATGAGCCCTCATCCAGTACACCCAAACAGAACTTGCCAGTTGCTGGAAGGCTTCCAAACGGAACTTCCTCTAGCCGTCATCCTAGTGCTGAAGCACTTGATCTCTTTCCAGGTATGACTCAGGATGGGAGTTACTTTGTACGTAATGACCAGATCACTGGCCTATACCCAAATCAAACCCACACTCCCGGATCAGCCCTCATCACAAAGCTCTGTATTTCCTTCTGCTAATATTTGCTGTGCCTCACCAAGAAGTCAGACCTCTGTACCCAGTGAAGACAGTCCTCCAGCCCAAGATGAACCCCATGCACAGTTTCAGTCTCCTACCAATGATAATCATCATCATCAGTCACCTATCACTGATCATCATCACCATCAGTCCCCAGGAAAGATATCTCTTTCACCTGTTAATACAATCACACCTACTGTGGTACAATTTCATGTGCCTCCCAATACCTCCAACAGTAACATGTACCAAACCATTAGATCAAGTATGGTGTCTGAATCTTTTCAACCGGCCCTTGGAGCAAAGATCTGGAGTAACACCCTATTCCGGATTGGCATGGGTTCCATGGAAATCCAGTGAGTGCAAGCTATAGTTAACCCTGCAAATTCATATCTTCAGCATAATGATGGCCTTGCTGCTGCCTTAGTGCAGGCAGGGGGGACTAGTATACAGCATGACTCTGATCTGTTGGTACTATAACAAGGGCCCATTTCAACCTCCCAACTGGCCATTACAGGCTCTGGGACACTGCCTTGCAACATGATAATACATGTTGTTGGTCCCAGATATTCCTCTGCCCAACATGATGCCTGCATAAGGCAGCTTCAGTCCACAATATACCACATTCTTGATCTAGCTGGAGAGAAGGAAATTTACTCTCTGGCGATTCCACACATCAGTTCTGGATTCTTTGGATTTCCTCCTAATATGTGTGCCAATGCAATAGTGTCCAGTATTGAGAATCACAAGCCAATACTAACATTGCAAGAAATCAGGCTTATCTCAAAAACATACGAAACAGTCCAAGCTCTGGTGGATGCTGTTAACTTGTTCAAGAAACCTAACCTATTGGGTAGATATCCAATGCCACATAATGATTCAGACAACCTGCAACATGGATTACCCAGATCCACGCTATCTAAACTGTTGCCCATACAGCATGATGATTCCAGAGATCTCCTGCATAGTTTCGGTGAACCGAGTCCTATCGCAAACTATGCCAATACCACTTACCTATGGTGGTATTAAAGGGTCTGAAAAACCTCTTTCAGAAACATTTTATAAATATGTTCCGTTTACCTCGGTGCAAGTAAATAATCTTGTAGCCCAACTGCCTGACCCAGAGAAACAGCCAATGCCTTTCTACAGAAGAATCAAGCAAATCCAACAAACCTATTCATCAGTATGGAAGGATTTATATAATCTAGTCTCTATCAAAACTGGAGACGCCTTCTGGCCTATCATTTCTGCCAGCCTTGATAGTTCTGCTATTGTGTACGAGGAGACATACTCTTCTGGACTAGAATTCTGCCGACAACTACAAGCCTGGGTCGGAGACAGACTAGCTTCAAGCTCCACCAATTTCTCTGATGCCTCTCAGGAACCTACGGAATCAGCTGAAAAGTTTTTCTCCAGACTACTTCACTGTTCCAGGATCAAGGTTATGACCTAGGAAGCAACTTCCATAAGACACCCTTCATTAGCACCTTTGTTACTGGCCTCCATGATGCTACCAAGAAAACGCTTACAGACACTAGGCCTGAATATGTGACACTTGAACCAAAACAGCTCTTACTCATTGTCAGAGCTATTGAAAAGCAAACTGAAGTGGCACCTACTAAGAAGAGCTCAGATGTGTCAATCTGTTAAGATGCACCGATGATGCTTAATGCTACAGCACAATACCCAGTTCAGAATTATGTCCCTCAGTTCCAAACCGTTCCTGCTCGGTACCGTGTTCCGAATTATCCCCCTCGAAGATCACCCGTCAGAACGATTATCTGCTAGAGATGTGGTAAAATCGGACATGTCCAGCGACACTGCAGATCCAAACCTCTCCCTTCCTACTACTGAATGAATTCAGCCACTGAAAGGCCAATGATGTCACAAAACCATCATAATATGGACTGACAACAATCTGGACCTCGCTCTGGACACCCAAACCACTCCAGGATGAATCAACAATGAAGACTCGACAACAAAATAACTCCAGAGAATCCAGCTAATCATGTCTCATATGGAAATTGTCAAAAAGCAGGATCTGAGACTTACTCCTGAAACTCAAAGCCACCAATAAATATGAGGGGATGCACCTTGAATTAGCCCAAGCACTTACACCTGAAGAATGTTTGCATCCTACAAGCCTCTCCACTGATGGTCATTAACATCCCAACAAAGACTATACCCAATGTCTACCTGCAACAAATTCCTGACCATGTCTGGTCCCAAGGCCCAGATGATATTGGACTCTTGCCTGTTCAACCTGTTAAGATATTTTTGAAACTCCTTGCCAAGATTCCAAAAGTACTCCAATATTCTCTAAGAGCCAATCAAGAGGCTTCTCTATCTGAACAAATTACAACTCTTCTCAAGAATGGAGCGCTAATTAAATGTGTTTCACCAGCAAGCACCCCCCTTGTTTCCAGTCAAGAAGAAGACCCCAAAAGGACAACCTAAGAAGTTCTGCATGGTACATGATCTTCGTGCCATTAATGCTGCCAATTCTAGATACTCCCATTGTTCCCAATCACTTTCCTCAAGCCTTATCCACCTGTATGGATCCATGGGTGGGAGCCCATCATAATGGGACTTTACTTCAATACGTGGATGACTTTTTACTCTGTGCCACATCGCAAGATGAGTGTGCCACCACTTCACTGGATCTACTATCTTTCCTTGCTTCAAGCAACTACAAGCCTTTCATGGTATGATCACATACTGCCGGCAATGGATTCCGGATGCCTCAGCACTGATGCAACCTCTGTATGATGCCATTCCAACTATATCTCCAATGCAACCACTTTCTGTACTTGACACCCCAAACCGTTTTATCTGTTTCTCTCTGAAAACAAAGGGCCATGCCTCTGGAGTCCTTGCACAAAAACATGCTGGAGAAAAAACTGGAGAAAAAACATGGAGACTACTCATCCAGACTAGATCCTGTTGCACCAACCTGCCTTTGAGCTGTGTTAGCAGCTAAAGACCTTTTGGACAAGACCCCGGACAAAGTCACTCTTCAAAGATGCGCAAATCTGAATCCAGCTACCCTGCTTCCTCTCTCGAGGGAGGATGAGGAAGAAAAACAAATTGAACAAAATTATGGAGATCTCGGTGACCCTAAGCACAATTGTTTAGAGGTTATGAAAATGGGGACATCACATCTACCAACGGTCCAAGAAACACCATCGGACAATGCAACCTTTACTCTCTACACAGTGGTTGGCCCATTCAAAGTTCTGCGAGCAAGACTACTCCCTTCCCGTGTTTCAGCACAAGAGGTGGAACTCAGTGCCTTAGCTGAAGCCTGCCGCATTTTGGAAGGACAAAAAGCCAACATCTACAAAGACTCTGCCTATGGGCATGGAGTGACGCTGGTCTTCGGATTAAAATGGGCCTTGAGTGGTTACATGACTGCAAGTGGAGCCCCTATAAAGAACTTTGAAGTTGTCAGGACCCTGATTGAAGTCTTAAAATTGCCTGAACAAGTGGCAATCATCAAAGTCAAAGCGCACGGAAGATTGGACTCTGAAGAAGCCAAAGGAAGTGTCTTGGCAGACCAAGCAGCTAAAGAAACTGCAATACTGCCCCTTGCTCGAGAGGAATCAGGGGTATATGTGGTGACAAGAAGACAGAAGAAAGGATCAGAAGAGGAAAACCCCGGACTCATGACACTGAAACAGTTCTAGACTCAAGCCTTGGACAAGGGAAAGAGTCTATAAGAGAAAAAAGGGAACTGAAGTGAATCAGATGGCTTATGAAGAAAAGCAAACAAGATTTGTCTTCCCCAAGCCCTTTACCCGGGGGGTGACTCAATGGGCTCACCCACAGAGGAAAAAAAACAAATGATCACTTCTATCAATACAATCCATCTTGCACCAGAAATAACAACACTATTTGAACAATATGTCAAGGGATGTGACATGTGCAACACCTGTAACCCTGGAAGAACAGAAGTTACTCCAAAGAAACACTTGGCCAAACCTTCCTATCCATTTCAGAGAATCCAGATTGACCACATGCAATTGCCCAAAATTGGAAAGTTGAGTTCGTGCTAGTAGCAGTGGATATGTTCTCAGGATGGCCACAAGCCTACCCAGTCACTAATATTACAGCAAAGACTACTGTAAAGAAACTACTAACAGAACTGGTATTCAGATTTGGAGTCCCTGAAGTAATTGAAAGCGACCAAGGACTGGCTGTCATTGTGGATATTACAAGAGAAATTTTGAAAAATGGTGGGAGCAGACCTCAAACTCCATACCACATATTATCCCGGAGCAGTGGGAAAGTTGAAAGACTGAATGGCACTCTAAAGAACAAAATCCTAAAAGCCAGTAAAGAACTGTCCCTTTCATGACCAGAAGTGCTGCCCATAGCTTTGTATTCTGTTAGAGACACACCCCGACAGCCAACAGGCCTAACCCCATATGAGACACTCTTGGGGGGGGGGGGGTCCAGCAGCTGTGATGTTACTACCCTCAGTACCCTCAGTGCAGGAAATGATAGTTTGGTAAAGTTTGTTATTGCATTGTGTAATGAACTGAAAGTAACACATGTTGCAGTTTTATTCTTCCATTTTAGATCCAAATGTTGAACCAGGAAGTCACAATCTGCAGAGTTTGTCCTCGTGAAAAGACACGTGAGGGGACCGCTGGAACCTAGATTTGAAGGTCCTTGATATTACTGACAACTCTGACTTCGGTGAAACTGGAAGGAGAATCAACATGGATATGCCTCACACTGCAAGAGGGTTCCTACACCATGCTCCTGATACACATCCTTTTTTCGTATAAGTGGAGTACAAACCCAGCAACTCAATCCGACTCCACCACAGTATTGGGCAGACTTGACAATGACCCAAGAGTTGTATCCCACGTTTTGATAACTCTTCCAGTGCCCAAGTGACTACCTTTAAATTTGACTACTGTGACATACTGAATTGTCCCGAGGTGCCCAACCAATGGCTTATGTATGGGGAATACAATTCAGTATACACATGTGTGACGGATGACTACTGGGGGGAACAACTGTGACTATTGGAGAGTAGTGTGATGGAACACAGGGACTGGCTGGGATTATAGTAGACCACAGAGTGTCAATAGAAGGAAAGACAATACCGACAAATCCTACTACAGAGAATGACAATTGGATGTTGCATAGTCCCCTGAGTAAAGAAAACAATAATCTTCACTGTAGAGGCCACATTTCAAACAGGAATAATGTATGTGGATATTGAACCTACTATTTCAGCTTATCTGAATCTAATTTATACATCAGACCCAAGCATGACTGAGGGAATTCCACCTATGAGAGCAACGATCCTGTATGCCAATGGTGCAAGTGCAAACCCAGTAGAGTAGGGTGAACATAGAAGTCCCAGGTAAAGGACAAGTCTGAGTGCAAAGGGGGGCAGTTCACCAGGAGCCGCTTGTCTCAAATCAGTGAAGCATCCCATACCCCTTTTTTTTTTCTCCGCCTGAACCTGGGACTATTAAGCAGAACGCTCCATAGGGAGAGATGTTGTGTATCGTAACAAATATCTTTTAGGGGGGAATTGATAGGGATGACCCTTATGTTTCTAATGACTTATCAATATACTAATACTAATATGCCATTGCTGCTGGAAAAATATATTTGTTCCCTACCCTTTAACCCATATACATCAGAATGCTATCTGCTCGTGACTCCGGATTGAGGCCTTGAGATGACTCCATGCGGGAGTAGAAAAACTAAATATCTGACAAACAGAGAACTTCTGCCAAGAAATTAATGGACACTAGATATGCTAATATATATGGACTCAATAATCAAACAACCAATCAAAATGTAACATGCTAATTGTGATGTTATAACCAACCCTCCACTCTTTCCGAATATAAAAACCAAATCTTCTTCCTGCAATAAAACAGAACTCTTTGGGAACAGCTGAGTTTCCTGCTAAGAAAGAGCTTATACCAACATCCCCTGTGTGGTGTATATTTTCTTTTGTCGACACTTAGCAAAATATATAGCAGCACAGTCAATCACATTAAAAGCTTCCCCTCAGACCATCCTTATGAATACTATTAATACTATTTAAGTCCCTATTTTTTGACCCTCTTTACATGTACATGACAATGTATAGTATTATACTGTAATTTACATAAATGTTTTTGTCAACATTTTGGAGTTGGATTGTGTTACACCAGTGATGGTCAATATTTTTATTTTCTTCTCCATGGTAGGCCTACTTTGTTGTCTTTCTTTACAGAACCTTTTTAATTTTTTGGTAGGCAGGGCCTTGTTTATTTTTTCTTACATGTTAAGTTACACATGTCTGAAATATGTATGAGAAAGTCAAAATTATTTGCAATTGCACTATTGATAAATGGGTATTCTTCAATTCATATGTTGCTGTGAATAAAAAAATGCTTTGACAAGTGTTTGTTTGTTTGTTTTTTTGTTCAGCTTTTCAGCATAATTGTCAAGGGGTTTGCAAAGTTAAATTGTACAAGGACCTGGTCGTCTTCATGCTGGATCTTGTGTTTGCCTCTGACCGGACTAGTGTCCTTCTGTTAAGTCAGATATACTTTACCTGAATATGCTTCTCAGAGTGTTGTGTCGCAGTTTGCTGCAAAAAATAAGTTCACTGGAGTTTTACAATGTCTTATTTCGACGAAGGAAGTCCGTAGCATTTCCAAAACACGATGATCAAGCCTTGTGGACCTTACGTGTCTACATAGTGACGTCACTATCTACGGCTCATTCCATCAAGCCACTTGCAGCGTGGACGCAGTCTGGTTGAGGCGCTACCAGCCGGAGCACACTCCCAATGCCCCGCCAGAAGATCGGTAACCCCACTGCAACAGATCACCAACATCAGAGGACAACAGGTACCCATCATAATCAGGAACAGTTAGTTGGATGCCGCTAGTTCCCACCAGAAACTATTTAAAGAGTACTTTCTACCGCTAGTTGCAGCACTGGAGTACCCCAAAAATCAGACCACTAAACCAGGGACAGACTGATTCACCGCACGTGCAATGGCAAGTGCACTTAACCCCTTAAGGACCAAGGACATACCGGTACGTCCTTGGTCCTGCTCTCCTGATATAACGCGGGGTTACACAGTAACCCCGCGTAATATCACGGCGGGCCCGGCGTCATAGTGAAGCCGGGACCCACCTCTAATAGCGCGCATCGCGGCGCCGCGCGCTATTAACCCTTTAGCCGCACGCTCAGAGCTGCTAAAAGCGAAACCGAAAGTGGCCGACTAGCTCAGTCGGGCTGTTCGGGATAGCCCCGGCTAATCGCGGCATCCCGAACAGCTGACAGGACAGCGGGAGGGCCCCTACCTGCCTCCTCGCTGTCCGATCGCCGAATGACTGCTCAGTGCCTGAGATCCAGGCATGAGCAGTCATGCGGCAGAATCGTTGATCACTGGTTTCTTATGAGAAACCAGTGATCAATGATGAAGATCAGTGTGTGCAGTGTTATAGGTCCCTATGGGACCTATAACACTGCAAAAATAAAGTGAAAAAAAAGTGAATAAAGATCATTTAACTCCTCCCCTATTAAAAGTTTGAATCACCCCCCTTTTCCAATAAAAAAAAAAACACAGTGTAAATAAAAATAAAAATATATGGTATCACCGCGTGTGGAAATGTCCGAATTATAAAAATATATCATTAATTAAACCGCTCGGTCAATGGCGTGCGTGCAAAAAAATTCCAAAGTCCAAAATAGTGAATTTTTGGTCACTTTTTATATCATTTAAAAATCAATAAAAAGCGATCAATAAGTCCTATCAATGCAAAAATTGTACCGTTAAAAACTTCAGATCACGGCGCAAATAATGAGCCCTCATACCACCCCATACACGGAAAAATAAAAAAGTTATAGGGGTCAGAAGATGACAATTTTAAACGTATTAATTTTCCTGCATGTAGTTATGATTTTTTCCAGAAGTCCGACAAAATCAAACCTATATAAGTAGGGTATCATTTTAATTGTATGGACCTACAGAATAAAGATAAGGTGTCATTTTTACCGAAAAATGTACTACGTAGAAACGGAAGCCCCCAAAATTACAAAACTGCGTTTTTTTTTTCAATTTTGTCGCACAATGATTTTTTTTCCGTTTCACCGTAGATTTTTGGGCAGAATGACTGACGTCATTACAAAGTAGAATTGGCGGTGCAAAAAATAAGC
>NW_026610224.1:0-16308 GCF_029499605.1 Hyla sarda | reverse complement strand
AACATTCAGCACCCACCCGCTATCAAGGCAGCTGCCTATCATGTCATGCCCTACCTGCACAGGTGTGCTGGCTACTCAAATGATCCAATTAAGGAGGCCATTTAGTCAGCAGCAGCAGAAGTCCTGTGCCTGGACGCTCCAACAGCGGCCAGACACAAGCAGAAGCAGCAGAAGCAGCAGCAGCAGCACCACCTTTTGTTTTTTGGCTGCAGCAGCAAGGCCCACAGGGCTGGCTAGCTGGCTAGCCAGCAAGCAGGTAGCAATGAAAGTAGGAATCTTTCTTTTTAACCCTGTAAGGGGGTGGTGCACTGTACCCGAAGATACTGCCATATCGGGTCAATGCATAGGGCGACGGAAGCAAGCTTCGAAATCGGCCCCCGTTCTCAAAAATCCATTTAATATATGGTCCCCAGATAGGGGACGTATCAGATATTAAACTGATAAGAACAGATACTACACTTGATCTTAGCCAAAAGGCCGAGAAGCGATAACCGTGAAAGGGGCGGGCCCAACAAGGTCCCCTTCATGGGCACTATCACTGCTTGCTGTCAGGGAGGCTGCCAGACAATTTTCCATGCACACTCTGGGCTGGGGGGCAGTCAACCACCAGTACACACAGCAGAACCTAAACCCATACCATTATTGCTAAGCAGCAAGACAGGGGCCCATTGCACTCCCACGGGGCCTTTTTAAATGCAATCCATAACCCGGATTTGCCAGGAACCCTTCTTACTCCTCCTACTTGCATGTGACACTGGGCTTAGGATCTGCATAGGAAACACACACACAAGCACACACCTACCTTTGTTGCCTGCAGATGCCTCCTTGGCTGTCCCCAAATGGTATCAAACCAACACCCACGGGAAGCTGTAAGCATAGAGGACATGCCTGCACCCCATTGGACTTACCTGTGTGGGTTAAATCCGGGTTATTTGACAACCTATGGCGGTGATGGTTCTGCTCAGGCAGAGCAGTGCTGATGCTCCTCATAAAGCTGTCGCTGCTGTGAAGGTTCTAGGTGACATCACAAATCCCTATGGTTACATACACAACAAAGCTGGGTTGTTGTTGTTTACACTCTGCAAGGCCTGTGGAAGTGAGTGACATCATAGCACTGTAGTTCTGAGGGTTCTAGATGGATGCAACAATCTCCTGTTGCTTCTATGAAGGCCATAATAGACGACATCACCAAACAGCTCCATAGTCACATACACAGCAAAGGAGAGATGTTGTTTACACCAAGTGATGTCAGTGGTATTGAGTGACATCACAGCACAGTGCTAAGGCTCCTGGGCCTGGACACAGCAGCGGCTGCAATATCTCAACGGAGAATACGTTTATATATATGTGTGTGTGTGCGCGTATATATATATATATATATATATATATATATATATATATATATTTCTCCGCCGAAATCACTTTTAAACCCATTTCCACCTTTTTTTCCCTTCTCTTCCTCTTACTTTTTTTTCACGTTTTTTTACGTTTTTCTCCTTTTCGCCTCTTTTCTGGGCGTATTATTCTTCTTTTTCTTCTTTTTTTCCGTCTAATGCATACCCCATCAGTGCAGCAATGCTTATTCAATACCGCCAGCAGATGGAGACACTGGGGGATAATTTTCTAAGGATTTATACTGATTTTTCCTGTCTGAATTTGTCGCACAGAAAGTTGCAGGCCAAATATGTGTGACATTTCTGCGACTTTAGCTTCTAGAGCATTTTTACAACATTATACATAGGTGCTGAATACATAAAAAGCGACTGTTCAGCGACAGACAAGTCGCATCGGCTGAAAGTAGGCCAGAATGTCAGTCCATGTTGGAGCAGGTTTAGATACAGTCTAAAGTATAGATCTCAAAGTCTGTGCACAGAATTTAGCAAGGGCCTCGCACCTTCTGATGCATCAGGTAGGTGCACAATAGCATAGCCTAACCCTCTGTACTTTGGTCTATATTGATGCGGGACATAGACAGCCAGCTGATGACCAATCCATTAGTGCAATGGATGGCTGGAAGCATTTGTCTTTGCCTTTGCAATACCACAGAAGCAATGCATGGTCAATGTACAGCAATGACACACCTGTGTGAACAGCCAGGAGACCCCCCCCCATGTTATGTTACATAGTTACATAGTTAGTACGGTCGAAAAAAGACATATGTCCATCAAGTTCAACCAGGGAATTAAGGGGTAGGGGTGTGGCGCGATATTGGGGAAGGGATGAGATTTTATATTTCTTCATAAGCATTAATCTTATTTTGTCAATTAGGAACATTCAGCACCCACCCGCTATCAAGGCAGCTGCCTATCATGTCATGCCCTACCTGCACAGGTGTGCTGGCTACTCAAATGATCCAATTAAGGAGGCCATTTAGTCAGCAGCAGCAGAAGTCCTGTGCCTGGACGCTCCAACAGCGGCCAGACACAAGCAGAAGCAGCAGAAGCAGCAGAAGCAGCAGCAGCAGCACCACCTTTTGTTTTTTGGCTGCAGCAGCAAGGCCCACAGGGCTGGCTAGCTGGCTAGCCAGCAAGCAGGTAGCAATGAAAGTAGGAATCTTTCTTTTTAACCCTGTAAGGGGGTGGTGCCCTGTACCCGAAGATACTGCCATATCGGGTCAATGCATAGGGCGACGGAAGCAAGCTTCGAAATCGGCCCCCGTTCTCAAAAATCCATTTAATATATGGTCCCCAGATAGGGGACGTATCAGATATTAAACTGATAAGAACAGATACTACACTTGATCTTAGCCAAAAGGCCGAGAAGCGATAACCGTGAAAGGGGCGGGCCCAACAAGGTCCCCTTCATGGGCACTATCACTGCTTGCTGTCAGGGAGGCTGCCAGACAATTTTCCATGCACACTCTGGGCTGGGGGGCAGTCAACCACCAGTACACACAGCAGAACCTAAACCCATACCATTATTGCTAAGCAGCAAGACAGGGGCCCATTGCACTCCCATGGGGCCTTTTTAAATGCAATCCATAACCCGGATTTGCCAGGAACCCTTCTTACTCCTCCTACTTGCATGTGACACTGGGCTTAGGATCTGCATAGGAAACACACACACAAGCACACACCTACCTTTGTTGCCTGCAGATGCCTCCTTGGCTGTCCCCAAACGGTATCAAACCAACACCCACGGGAAGCTGTAAGCATAGAGGACATGCCTGCACCCCATTGGACTTACCTGTGTGGGTTAAATCCGGGTTATTTGACAACCTATGGCGGTGATGGTTCTGCTCAGGCAGAGCAGTGCTGATGCTCCTCATAAAGCTGTCGCTGCTGTGAAGGTTCTAGGTGACATCACAAATCCCTATGGTTACATACACAACAAAGCTGGGTTGTTGTTGTTTACACTCTGCAAGGCCTGTGGAAGTGAGTGACATCATAGCACTGTAGTTCTGAGGGTTCTAGATGGATGCAACAATCTCCTGTTGCTTCTATGAAGGCCATAATAGACGACATCACCAAACAGCTCCATAGTCACATACACAGCAAAGGAGAGATGTTGTTTACACCTAGTGATGTCAGTGGTATTGAGTGACATCACAGCACAGTGCTAAGGCTCCTGGGCCTGGACACAGCAGCGGCTGCAATATCTCAACGGAGAATACGTTTATATATATGTGTGTGTGTGCGCGTATATATATATATATATATATATATATATATATATATATATATCTCCGCCGAAATCACTTTTAAACCCATTTCCACCTTTTTTTCCCTTCTCTTCCTCTTACTTTTTTTTCACGTTTTTTTACGTTTTTCTCCTTTTCGCCTCTTTTCTGGGCGTATTATTCTTCTTTTTCTTCTTTTTTTTCGTCTAATGCATACCCCATCAGTGCAGCAATGCTTATTCAATACCGCCAGCAGATGGAGACACTGGGGGATAATTTTCTAAGGATTTATACTGATTTTTCCTGTCTGAATTTGTCGCACAGAAAGTTGCAGGCCAAATATGTGTGACATTTCTGCGACTTTAGCTTCTAGAGCATTTTTACAACATTATACATAGGTGCTGAATACATAAAAAGCGACTGTTCAGCGACAGACAAGTCGCATCGGCTGAAAGTAGGCCAGAATGTCAGTCCATGTTGGAGCAGGTTTAGATACAGTCTAAAGTATAGATCTCAAAGTCTGTGCACAGAATTTAGCAAGGGCCTCGCACCTTCTGATGCATCAGGTAGGTGCACAATAGCATAGCCTAACCCTCTGTACTTTGGTCTATATTGATGCGGGACATAGACAGCCAGCTGATGACCAATCCATTAGTGCAATGGATGGCTGGAAGCATTTGTCTTTGCCTTTGCAATACCACAGAAGCAATGCATGGTCAATGTACAGCAATGACACACCTGTGTGAACAGCCAGGAGACCCCCCCCCCCCATGTTATGTTACATAGTTACATAGTTAGTACGGTCGAAAAAAGACATATGTCCATCAAGTTCAACCAGGGAATTAAGGGGTAGGGGTGTGGCGCGATATTGGGGAAGGGATGAGATTTTATATTTCTTCATAAGCATTAATCTTATTTTGTCAATTAGGAACATTCAGCACCCACCCGCTATCAAGGCAGCTGCCTATCATGTCATGCCCTACCTGCACAGGTGTGCTGGCTACTCAAATGATCCAATTAAGGAGGCCATTTAGTCAGCAGCAGCAGAAGTCCTGTGCCTGGACGCTCCAACAGCGGCCAGACACAAGCAGAAGCAGCAGAAGCAGCAGCAGCAGCAGCAGCAGCACCACCTTTTGTTTTTTGGCTGCAGCAGCAAGGCCCACAGGGCTGGCTAGCTGGCTAGCCAGCAAGCAGGTAGCAATGAAAGTAGGAATCTTTCTTTTTAACCCTGTAAGGGGGTGGTGCACTGTACCCGAAGATACTGCCATATCGGGTCAATGCATAGGGCGACGGAAGCAAGCTTCGAAATCGGCCCCCGTTCTCAAAAATCCATTTAATATATGGTCCCCAGATAGGGGACGTATCAGATATTAAACTGATAAGAACAGATACTACACTTGATCTTAGCCAAAAGGCCGAGAAGCGATAACCGTGAAAGGGGCGGGCCCAACAAGGTCCCCTTCATGGGCACTATCACTGCTTGCTGTCAGGGAGGCTGCCAGACAATTTTCCATGCACACTCTGGGCTGGGGGGCAGTCAACCACCAGTACACACAGCAGAACCTAAACCCATACCATTATTGCTAAGCAGCAAGACAGGGGCCCATTGCACTCCCACGGGGCCTTTTTAAATGCAATCCATAACCCGGATTTGCCAGGAACCCTTCTTACTCCTCCTACTTGCATGTGACACTGGGCTTAGGATCTGCATAGGAAACACACACACAAGCACACACCTACCTTTGTTGCCTGCAGATGCCTCCTTGGCTGTCCCCAAACGGTATCAAACCAACACCCACGGGAAGCTGTAAGCATAGAGGACATGCCTGCACCCCATTGGACTTACCTGTGTGGGTTAAATCCGGGTTATTTGACAACCTATGGCGGTGATGGTTCTGCTCAGGCAGAGCAGTGCTGATGCTCCTCATAAAGCTGTCGCTGCTGTGAAGGTTCTAGGTGACATCACAAATCCCTATGGTTACATACACAACAAAGCTGGGTTGTTGTTGTTTACACTCTGCAAGGCCTGTGGAAGTGAGTGACATCATAGCACTGTAGTTCTGAGGGTTCTAGATGGATGCAACAATCTCCTGTTGCTTCTATGAAGGCCATAATAGACGACATCACCAAACAGCTCCATAGTCACATACACAGCAAAGGAGAGATGTTGTTTACACCTAGTGATGTCAGTGGTATTGAGTGACATCACAGCACAGTGCTAAGGCTCCTGGGCCTGGACACAGCAGCGGCTGCAATATCTCAACGGAGAATACGTTTATATATATGTGTGTGTGTGCGCGTATATATATATATATATATATATATATATTTCTCCGCCGAAATCACTTTTAAACCCATTTCCACCTTTTTTTCCCTTCTCTTCCTCTTACTTTTTTTCACGTTTTTTTACGTTTTTCTCCTTTTCGCCTCTTTTCTGGGCGTATTATTCTTCTTTTTCTTCTTTTTTTTCGTCTAATGCATACCCCATCAGTGCAGCAATGCTTATTCAATACCGCCAGCAGATGGAGACACTGGGGGATAATTTTCTAAGGATTTATACTGATTTTTCCTGTCTGAATTTGTCGCACAGAAAGTTGCAGGCCAAATATGTGTGACATTTCTGCGACTTTAGCTTCTAGAGCATTTTTACAACATTATACATAGGTGCTGAATACATAAAAAGCGACTGTTCAGCGACAGACAAGTCGCATCGGCTGAAAGTAGGCCAGAATGTCAGTCCATGTTGGAGCAGGTTTAGATACAGTCTAAAGTATAGATCTCAAAGTCTGTGCACAGAATTTAGCAAGGGCCTCGCACCTTCTGATGCATCAGGTAGGTGCACAATAGCATAGCCTAACCCTCTGTACTTTGGTCTATATTGATGCGGAACATAGACAGCCAGCTGATGACCAATCCATTAGTGCAATGGATGGCTGGAAGCATTTGTCTTTGCCTTTGCAATACCACAGAAGCAATGCATGGTCAATGTACAGCAATGACACACCTGTGTGAACAGCCAGGAGACCCCCCCCCCCATGTTATGTTACATAGTTACATAGTTAGTACGGTCGAAAAAAGACATATGTCCATCAAGTTCAACCAGGGAATTAAGGGGTAGGGGTGTGGCGCGATATTGGGGAAGGGATGAGATTTTATATTTCTTCATAAGCATTAATCTTATTTTGTCAATTAGGAACATTCAGCACCCACCCGCTATCAAGGCAGCTGCCTATCATGTCATGCCCTACCTGCACAGGTGTGCTGGCTACTCAAATGATCCAATTAAGGAGGCCATTTAGTCAGCAGCAGCAGAAGTCCTGTGCCTGGACGCTCCAACAGCGGCCAGACACAAGCAGAAGCAGCAGAAGCAGCAGCAGCAGCACCACCTTTTGTTTTTTGGCTGCAGCAGCAAGGCCCACAGGGCTGGCTAGCTGGCTAGCCAGCAAGCAGGTAGCAATGAAAGTAGGAATCTTTCTTTTTAACCCTGTAAGGGGGTGGTGCACTGTACCCGAAGATACTGCCATATCGGGTCAATGCATAGGGCGACGGAAGCAAGCTTCGAAATCGGCCCCCGTTCTCAAAAATCCATTTAATATATGGTCCCCAGATAGGGGACGTATCAGATATTAAACTGATAAGAACAGATACTACACTTGATCTTAGCCAAAAGGCCGAGAAGCGATAACCGTGAAAGGGGCGGGCCCAACAAGGTCCCCTTCATGGGCACTATCACTGCTTGCTGTCAGGGAGGCTGCCAGACAATTTTCCATGCACACTCTGGGCTGGGGGGCAGTCAACCACCAGTACACACAGCAGAACCTAAACCCATACCATTATTGCTAAGCAGCAAGACAGGGGCCCATTGCACTCCCACGGGGCCTTTTTAAATGCAATCCATAACCCGGATTTGCCAGGAACCCTTCTTACTCCTCCTACTTGCATGTGACACTGGGCTTAGGATCTGCATAGGAAACACACACACAAGCACACACCTACCTTTGTTGCCTGCAGATGCCTCCTTGGCTGTCCCCAAACGGTATCAAACCAACACCCACGGGAAGCTGTAAGCATAGAGGACATGCCTGCACCCCATTGGACTTACCTGTGTGGGTTAAATCCGGGTTATTTGACAACCTATGGCGGTGATGGTTCTGCTCAGGCAGAGCAGTGCTGATGCTCCTCATAAAGCTGTCGCTGCTGTGAAGGTTCTAGGTGACATCACAAATCCCTATGGTTACATACACAACAAAGCTGGGTTGTTGTTGTTTACACTCTGCAAGGCCTGTGGAAGTGAGTGACATCATAGCACTGTAGTTCTGAGGGTTCTAGATGGATGCAACAATCTCCTGTTGCTTCTATGAAGGCCATAATAGACGACATCACCAAACAGCTCCATAGTCACATACACAGCAAAGGAGAGATGTTGTTTACACCTAGTGATGTCAGTGGTATTGAGTGACATCACAGCACAGTGCTAAGGCTCCTGGGCCTGGACACAGCAGCGGCTGCAATATCTCAACGGAGAATACGTTTATATATATGTGTGTGTGTGCGCGTATATATATATATATATATATATATATATATATATATATATATTTCTCCGCCGAAATCACTTTTAAACCCATTTCCACCTTTTTTTCCCTTCTCTTCCTCTTACTTTTTTTTCACGTTTTTTTACGTTTTTCTCCTTTTCGCCTCTTTTCTGGGCGTATTATTCTTCTTTTTCTTCTTTTTTTTCGTCTAATGCATACCCCATCAGTGCAGCAATGCTTATTCAATACCGCCAGCAGATGGAGACACTGGGGGATAATTTTCTAAGGATTTATACTGATTTTTCCTGTCTGAATTTGTCGCACAGAAAGTTGCAGGCCAAATATGTGTGACATTTCTGCGACTTTAGCTTCTAGAGCATTTTTACAACATTATACATAGGTGCTGAATACATAAAAAGCGACTGTTCAGCGACAGACAAGTCGCATCGGCTGAAAGTAGGCCAGAATGTCAGTCCATGTTGGAGCAGGTTTAGATACAGTCTAAAGTATAGATCTCAAAGTCTGTGCACAGAATTTAGCAAGGGCCTCGCACCTTCTGATGCATCAGGTAGGTGCACAATAGCATAGCCTAACCCTCTGTACTTTGGTCTATATTGATGCGGGACATAGACAGCCAGCTGATGACCAATCCATTAGTGCAATGGATGGCTGGAAGCATTTGTCTTTGCCTTTGCAATACCACAGAAGCAATGCATGGTCAATGTACAGCAATGACACACCTGTGTGAACAGCCAGGAGACCCCCCCCCCCATGTTATGTTACATAGTTACATAGTTAGTACGGTCGAAAAAAGACATATGTCCATCAAGTTCAACCAGGGAATTAAGGGGTAGGGGTGTGGCGCGATATTGGGGAAGGGATGAGATTTTATATTTCTTCATAAGCATTAATCTTATTTTGTCAATTAGGAACATTCAGCACCCACCCGCTATCAAGGCAGCTGCCTATCATGTCATGCCCTACCTGCACAGGTGTGCTGGCTACTCAAATGATCCAATTAAGGAGGCCATTTAGTCAGCAGCAGCAGAAGTCCTGTGCCTGGACGCTCCAACAGCGGCCAGACACAAGCAGAAGCAGCAGAAGCAGCAGCAGCAGCACCACCTTTTGTTTTTTGGCTGCAGCAGCAAGGCCCACAGGGCTGGCTAGCTGGCTAGCCAGCAAGCAGGTAGCAATGAAAGTAGGAATCTTTCTTTTTAACCCTGTAAGGGGGTGGTGCACTGTACCCGAAGATACTGCCATATCGGGTCAATGCATAGGGCGACGGAAGCAAGCTTCGAAATCGGCCCCCGTTCTCAAAAATCCATTTAATATATGGTCCCCAGATAGGGGACGTATCAGATATTAAACTGATAAGAACAGATACTACACTTGATCTTAGCCAAAAGGCCGAGAAGCGATAACCGTGAAAGGGGCGGGCCCAACAAGGTCCCCTTCATGGGCACTATCACTGCTTGCTGTCAGGGAGGCTGCCAGACAATTTTCCATGCACACTCTGGGCTGGGGGGCAGTCAACCACCAGTACACACAGCAGAACCTAAACCCATACCATTATTGCTAAGCAGCAAGACAGGGGCCCATTGCACTCCCACGGGGCCTTTTTAAATGCAATCCATAACCCGGATTTGCCAGGAACCCTTCTTACTCCTCCTACTTGCATGTGACACTGGGCTTAGGATCTGCATAGGAAACACACACACAAGCACACACCTACCTTTGTTGCCTGCAGATGCCTCCTTGGCTGTCCCCAAACGGTATCAAACCAACACCCACGGGAAGCTGTAAGCATAGAGGACATGCCTGCACCCCATTGGACTTACCTGTGTGGGTTAAATCCGGGTTATTTGACAACCTATGGCGGTGATGGTTCTGCTCAGGCAGAGCAGTGCTGATGCTCCTCATAAAGCTGTCGCTGCTGTGAAGGTTCTAGGTGACATCACAAATCCCTATGGTTACATACACAACAAAGCTGGGTTGTTGTTGTTTACACTCTGCAAGGCCTGTGGAAGTGAGTGACATCATAGCACTGTAGTTCTGAGGGTTCTAGATGGATGCAACAATCTCCTGTTGCTTCTATGAAGGCCATAATAGACGACATCACCAAACAGCTCCATAGTCACATACACAGCAAAGGAGAGATGTTGTTTACACCTAGTGATGTCAGTGGTATTGAGTGACATCACAGCACAGTGCTAAGGCTCCTGGGCCTGGACACAGCAGCGGCTGCAATATCTCAACGGAGAATACGTTTATATATATGTGTGTGTGTGCGCGTATATATATATATATATATATATATATATATATATATATATATATTTCTCCGCCGAAATCACTTTTAAACCCATTTCCACCTTTTTTTCCCTTCTCTTCCTCTTACTTTTTTTTCACGTTTTTTTACGTTTTTCTCCTTTTCGCCTCTTTTCTGGGCGTATTATTCTTCTTTTTCTTCTTTTTTTTCGTCTAATGCATACCCCATCAGTGCAGCAATGCTTATTCAATACCGCCAGCAGATGGAGACACTGGGGGATAATTTTCTAAGGATTTATACTGATTTTTCCTGTCTGAATTTGTCGCACAGAAAGTTGCAGGCCAAATATGTGTGACATTTCTGCGACTTTAGCTTCTAGAGCATTTTTACAACATTATACATAGGTGCTGAATACATAAAAAGCGACTGTTCAGCGACAGACAAGTCGCATCGGCTGAAAGTAGGCCAGAATGTCAGTCCATGTTGGAGCAGGTTTAGATACAGTCTAAAGTATAGATCTCAAAGTCTGTGCACAGAATTTAGCAAGGGCCTCGCACCTTCTGATGCATCAGGTAGGTGCACAATAGCATAGCCTAACCCTCTGTACTTTGGTCTATATTGATGCGGGACATAGACAGCCAGCTGATGACCAATCCATTAGTGCAATGGATGGCTGGAAGCATTTGTCTTTGCCTTTGCAATACCACAGAAGCAATGCATGGTCAATGTACAGCAATGACACACCTGTGTGAACAGCCAGGAGACCCCCCCCCCCATGTTATGTTACATAGTTACATAGTTAGTACGGTCGAAAAAAGACATATGTCCATCAAGTTCAACCAGGGAATTAAGGGGTAGGGGTGTGGCGCGATATTGGGGAAGGGATGAGATTTTATATTTCTTCATAAGCATTAATCTTATTTTGTCAATTAGGAACATTCAGCACCCACCCGCTATCAAGGCAGCTGCCTATCATGTCATGCCCTACCTGCACAGGTGTGCTGGCTACTCAAATGATCCAATTAAGGAGGCCATTTAGTCAGCAGCAGCAGAAGTCCTGTGCCTGGACGCTCCAACAGCGGCCAGACACAAGCAGAAGCAGCAGAAGCAGCAGCAGCAGCACCACCTTTTGTTTTTTGGCTGCAGCAGCAAGGCCCACAGGGCTGGCTAGCTGGCTAGCCAGCAAGCAGGTAGCAATGAAAGTAGGAATCTTTCTTTTTAACCCTGTAAGGGGGTGGTGCACTGTACCCGAAGATACTGCCATATCGGGTCAATGCATAGGGCGACGGAAGCAAGCTTCGAAATCGGCCCCCGTTCTCAAAAATCCATTTAATATATGGTCCCCAGATAGGGGACGTATCAGATATTAAACTGATAAGAACAGATACTACACTTGATCTTAGCCAAAAGGCCGAGAAGCGATAACCGTGAAAGGGGCGGGCCCAACAAGGTCCCCTTCATGGGCACTATCACTGCTTGCTGTCAGGGAGGCTGCCAGACAATTTTCCATGCACACTCTGGGCTGGGGGGCAGTCAACCACCAGTACACACAGCAGAACCTAAACCCATACCATTATTGCTAAGCAGCAAGACAGGGGCCCATTGCACTCCCACGGGGCCTTTTTAAATGCAATCCATAACCCGGATTTGCCAGGAACCCTTCTTACTCCTCCTACTTGCATGTGACACTGGGCTTAGGATCTGCATAGGAAACACACACACAAGCACACACCTACCTTTGTTGCCTGCAGATGCCTCCTTGGCTGTCCCCAAACGGTATCAAACCAACACCCACGGGAAGCTGTAAGCATAGAGGACATGCCTGCACCCCATTGGACTTACCTGTGTGGGTTAAATCCGGGTTATTTGACAACCTATGGCGGTGATGGTTCTGCTCAGGCAGAGCAGTGCTGATGCTCCTCATAAAGCTGTCGCTGCTGTGAAGGTTCTAGGTGACATCACAAATCCCTATGGTTACATACACAACAAAGCTGGGTTGTTGTTGTTTACACTCTGCAAGGCCTGTGGAAGTGAGTGACATCATAGCACTGTAGTTCTGAGGGTTCTAGATGGATGCAACAATCTCCTGTTGCTTCTATGAAGGCCATAATAGACGACATCACCAAACAGCTCCATAGTCACATACACAGCAAAGGAGAGATGTTGTTTACACCTAGTGATGTCAGTGGTATTGAGTGACATCACAGCACAGTGCTAAGGCTCCTGGGCCTGGACACAGCAGCGGCTGCAATATCTCAACGGAGAATACGTTTATATATATGTGTGTGTGTGCGCGTATATATATATATATATATATATATATATATATATATATATATTTCTCCGCCGAAATCACTTTTAAACCCATTTCCACCTTTTTTTCCCTTCTCTTCCTCTTACTTTTTTTTCACGTTTTTTTACGTTTTTCTCCTTTTCGCCTCTTTTCTGGGCGTATTATTCTTCTTTTTCTTCTTTTTTTTCGTCTAATGCATACCCCATCAGTGCAGCAATGCTTATTCAATACCGCCAGCAGATGGAGACACTGGGGGATAATTTTCTAAGGATTTATACTGATTTTTCCTGTCTGAATTTGTCGCACAGAAAGTTGCAGGCCAAATATGTGTGACATTTCTGCGACTTTAGCTTCTAGAGCATTTTTACAACATTATACATAGGTGCTGAATACATAAAAAGCGACTGTTCAGCGACAGACAAGTCGCATCGGCTGAAAGTAGGCCAGAATGTCAGTCCATGTTGGAGCAGGTTTAGATACAGTCTAAAGTATAGATCTCAAAGTCTGTGCACAGAATTTAGCAAGGGCCTCGCACCTTCTGATGCATCAGGTAGGTGCACAATAGCATAGCCTAACCCTCTGTACTTTGGTCTATATTGATGCGGGACATAGACAGCCAGCTGATGACCAATCCATTAGTGCAATGGATGGCTGGAAGCATTTGTCTTTGCCTTTGCAATACCACAGAAGCAATGCATGGTCAATGTACAGCAATGACACACCTGTGTGAACAGCCAGGAGACCCCCCCCCCCCCCATGTTATGTTACATAGTTACATAGTTAGTACGGTCGAAAAAAGACATATGTCCATCAAGTTCAACCAGGGAATTAAGGGGTAGGGGTGTGGCGCGATATTGGGGAAGGGATGAGATTTTATATTTCTTCATAAGCATTAATCTTATTTTGTCAATTAGGAACATTCAGCACCCACCCGCTATCAAGGCAGCTGCCTATCATGTCATGCCCTACCTGCACAGGTGTGCTGGCTACTCAAATGATCCAATTAAGGAGGCCATTTAGTCAGCAGCAGCAGAAGTCCTGTGCCTGGACGCTCCAACAGCGGCCAGACACAAGCAGAAGCAGCAGAAGCAGCAGCAGCAGCACCACCTTTTGTTTTTTGGCTGTAGCAGCAAGGCCCACAGGGCTGGCTAGCTGGCTAGCCAGCAAGCAGGTAGCAATGAAAGTAGGAATCTTTCTTTTTAACCCTGTAAGGGGGTGGTGCACTGTACCCGAAGATACTGCCATATCGGGTCAATGCATAGGGCGACGGAAGCAAGCTTCGAAATCGGCCCCCGTTCTCAAAAATCCATTTAATATATGGTCCCCAGATAGGGGACGTATCAGATATTAAACTGATAAGAACAGATACTACACTTGATCTTAGCCAAAAGGCCGAGAAGCGATAACCGTGAAAGGGGCGGGCCCAACAAGGTCCCCTTCATGGGCACTATCACTGCTTGCTGTCAGGGAGGCTGCCAGACAATTTTCCATGCACACTCTGGGCTGGGGGGCAGTCAACCACCAGTACACACAGCAGAACCTAAACCCATACCATTATTGCTAAGCAGCAAGACAGGGGCCCATTGCACTCCCACGGGGCCTTTTTAAATGCAATCCATAACCCGGATTTGCCAGGAACCCTTCTTACTCCTCCTACTTGCATGTGACACTGGGCTTAGGATCTGCATAGGAAACACACACACAAGCACACACCTACCTTTGTTGCCTGCAGATGCCTCCTTGGCTGTCCCCAAACGGTATCAAACCAACACCCACGGGAAGCTGTAAGCATAGAGGACATGCCTGCACCCCATTGGACTTACCTGTGTGGGTTAAATCCGGGTTATTTGACAACCTATGGCGGTGATGGTTCTGCTCAGGCAGAGCAGTGCTGATGCTCCTCATAAAGCTGTCGCTGCTGTGAAGGTTCTAGGTGACATCACAAATCCCTATGGTTACATACACAACAAAGCTGGGTTGTTGTTGTTTACACTCTGCAAGGCCTGTGGAAGTGAGTGACATCATAGCACTGTAGTTCTGAGGGTTCTAGATGGATGCAACAATCTCCTGTTGCTTCTATGAAGGCCATAATAGACGACATCACCAAACAGCTCCATAGTCACATACACAGCAAAGGAGAGATGTTGTTTACACCTAGTGATGTCAGTGGTATTGAGTGACATCACAGCACAGTGCTAAGGCTCCTGGGCCTGGACACAGCAGCGGCTGCAATATCTCAACGGAGAATACGTTTATATATATGTGTGTGTGTGCGCGTATATATATATATATATATATATATATATATATATATATATATATTTCTCCGCCGAAATCACTTTTAAACCCATTTCCACCTTTTTTTCCCTTCTCTTCCTCTTACTTTTTTTTCACGTTTTTTTACGTTTTTCTCCTTTTCGCCTCTTTTCTGGGCGTATTATTCTTCTTTTTCTTCTTTTTTTTCGTCTAATGCATACCCCATCAGTGCAGCAATGCTTATTCAATACCGCCAGCAGATGGAGACACTGGGGGATAATTTTCTAAGGATTTATACTGATTTTTCCTGTCTGAATTTGTCGCACAGAAAGTTGCAGGCCAAATATGTGTGACATTTCTGCGACTTTAGCTTCTAGAGCATTTTTACAACATTATACATAGGTGCTGAATACATAAAAAGCGACTGTTCAGCGACAGACAAGTCGCATCGGCTGAAAGTAGGCCAGAATGTCAGTCCATGTTGGAGCAGGTTTAGATACAGTCTAAAGTATAGATCTCAAAGTCTGTGCACAGAATTTAGCAAGGGCCTCGCACCTTCTGATGCATCAGGTAGGTGCACAATAGCATAGCCTAACCCTCTGTACTTTGGTCTATATTGATGCGGGACATAGACAGCCAGCTGATGACCAATCCATTAGTGCAATGGATGGCTGGAAGCATTTGTCTTTGCCTTTGCAATACCACAGAAGCAATGCATGGTCAATGTACAGCAATGACACACCTGTGTGAACAGCCAGGAGACCCCCCCCCCCCCCCATGTTATGTTACATAGTTACATAGTTAGTACGGTCGAAAAAAGACATATGTCCATCAAGTTCAACCAGGGAATTAAGGGGTAGGGGTGTGGCGCGATATTGGGGAAGGGATGAGATTTTATATTTCTTCATAAGCATTAATCTTATTTTGTCAATTAGGAACATTCAGCACCCACCCGCTATCAAGGCAGCTGCCTATCATGTCATGCCCTACCTGCACAGGTGTGCTGGCTACTCAAATGATCCAATTAAGGAGGCCATTTAGTCAGCAGCAGCAGAAGTCCTGTGCCTGGACGCTCCAACAGCGGCCAGACACAAGCAGAAGCAGCAGAAGCAGCAGCAGCAGCACCACCTTTTGTTTTTTGGCTGCAGCAGCAAGGCCCACAGGGCTGGCTAGCTGGCTAGCCAGCAAGCAGGTAGCAATGAAAGTAGGAATCTTTCTTTTTAACCCTGTAAGGGGGTGGTGCACTGTACCCGAAGATACTGCCATATCGGGTCAATGCATAGGGCGACGGAAGCAAGCTTCGAAATCGGCCCCCGTTCTCAAAAATCCATTTAAT
>NW_026610223.1:0-16357 GCF_029499605.1 Hyla sarda | reverse complement strand
TCTCCTAGGACTGTATCCACCTTTTCCAGCCCACGGGAACACCTGAAAGCTGAACTCATTTATGCAGGATAAGTCATCAACTGCCGAGCCGAGAAGTTCGTGACGAATGGAATTTACTGTAAATTCGCTCATCTCTACTGCCAATCAATGGCATTTCACAATATTGCCAATGTGGTTTCTACTTGATACATGTAATGGATGAAAATGGGTTTTAGAGGGTTTAGAAATTGTTTTTGCCTTTTGACACTTAATATACAGTGGTCCCTCAACATACGATGGTAATCCGATCCAAATGGACCATCGATTGTTGAAACCATCGCATGTTGAGGGATCCGTGCAATGGAAAGTATAGGACAGTGGTCTACAACCTGCGGACCTCCAGATGTTGCAAAACTACAACACCCAGCATGCCCGGACAGCCGTTGGCTGTCCGGGCATGCTGGGAGTTGTAGTTTTGCAACATCTGGAGGTCCGCAGGTTGTAGACCACTGTTAGAGGAAGTTGTACTCACCTGTCCCCGCTGCTCCTGACTGTGACCGCTGCCCGGGATGTCGCCGTCCATCGTTGTCGCCGCTTCCCTGTGATGTCCCCGACGCTCCGGCAAGGCCTCTGCTTCCCCGGCATCCTCGCTCTCCGTTGCCGCCATCAGGACGGCGTGCGTAGCGACGTGATGACGACGATGGAAAGCGCCGACGATGCAGGGGATCCTGAAGCGGACGCGCTGGAGCCCCGAGGACAGGTAAGTGATCGTCAGCGAACCACACGGGGCACTGTAAACGGCTATCCGGTGGCAGCTGAAGCAGTCTGCGCTGCCGGATAGCCGTTTATGCGATGGCCCCGACATACAAAAGCATTGTATGTTGATGCTGCCTTCAACATGCGATGGACTCTGAGAGACCATCGTATGGGGAAATGATCGTATGTCGGGGCCATCATAGGTCGAGGGGTCACTGTATTCTTAAAGAGTACCTGTCGCCAAAAAAAAACTTTTAATATAGTGTTCCTTGTGTAATTAGCAGACACTTTCCCATTCAGTTGCTTTTAAAATTATCAACATAAATATGTTTAAAAGGCAATGGAAAAAGTGGCCACTAGGTGGCTCTGTTCTGTTCCTAGCCACAATTAATACAGTGAGCTTGGTCTCCTCCCGGCCTGGCAGGAGTTCGAACCTAGGAAGAGTTTTTCTGCAAAGAGCTTGATTGTCTGCTGCACAGAAAGTGAAAGCTCCACAGATTCTCACAGAAAGCTGCACAGACTGAAACATGCACAGAGCCTGAGGTCTTCTATTCATCACAATGCAGCAACAATGTGAGGGCGGAAGTGGTCCCCCCAGCAGACTTCAGTGATGTCATACCTGCTGGGAAAGGCCTACTTTCTCCTGCTGGGAAATTGCACTATGGGAACAAGAAGAACGGTAAGAAACACAGCTTTTTAAAGCTCTGAAATAGTTTTTAAGGGCAGGAGGGGTGTTAGGAGAACATAGCCTGAGGTAGTTGAGAACAGTTTTGTGGTGACAGGTGCTTTTTAAACTTTAACAATGCATCAATCCTGTTCTCCACTGATTTTGTAATCCTCAATCCCGTGAGGATGCCAATATTAGTTTTTTCACTTTTATTTTTCATCTTCACCTGCCAAAAGCCATAACTTTATTTTTACTTTGATGTAGCTGTGGAAAGGTTTGTTTATTTGAATGACTTGTTATATTTTAAATAGGGGGAGAACATGCATTTCGTAGCCCTGACCATGACTGTTTAACTATTGGCCGGTGTGGCACTGAGGCCTATTTGTGACAGTACAGTGAGCTGACCTAACAGGGTGACCAGAAACCTGCTGGTCATCTTGGTTGCATATCTTTATATGCTTGTTTGCATCTTCACTAAAACTGCGTTATTGTTCAACACCTATATTTTTATTGGGCTTGTTCATATGTTATGATTTTGTCTACTTTACCATATTCCGCATAAATGCTTTTGTTCCCTAGACTAAATCCCCTGAGGACTCTATTGTAATAGATGGAAGAAACACGTAGGGAGGTCAGGGGGCTTTAGGCTGTAAGCAGCGCCAGGCTCCAGTGTGGGGCCACCCTTTTAAAGGTGAAGCAAAACCAACCAAAAAGGGTGTAATAGAGTAATAGGGTGAGGTGGTTAAAGGGGTACTCCACTGCTCAGCGTTTGGAACAAACTGTTTTGAATGCTGGAGCTGGCACCGGGAGCTTGTGACGTCATAGCTCCGCCCCATCATGACATCATGCCCCACCCCCTCAATAAATAAATTGTGGAGTAGGATGGAAACACTTAATTTTTTTGCCACAACTGCACTTCATCAATGTCATGTTAAAGGGGTTATCCAGGAAAAAACTTTTTTATATTGTGGCAGTGTGGCAAGGAAAGGGTGTATTTCCTTGGCTCACCCTGCAGAAGCTCTCACCTGCTTCTTAAGTAATGAGGCAGGAGGTTGGGAGGTGTATATGAGATGGAGACTCAGTCTAATGTGGGCTCTTCCTAGGAGACAGCATGTGG
This sequence comes from Hyla sarda, assembly GCF_029499605.1. Lineage (NCBI taxonomy): Eukaryota > Metazoa > Chordata > Amphibia > Anura > Hylidae > Hyla > Hyla sarda. Next base: position 13,838 of record NW_026610223.1, on the reverse strand, counting down.
GATGTAGGGAAGAGACAGAGCCTGCTGAGGAGTACACAGCCCGAGCTTGAGTGGCTCAAAGAGAGTGACATGAATTGTGAGTAGAAGGTTGCAGGGGACATATGTTTAACCGACTGAGGGAAGCTCAGCGGTTGTTAGTCAGGACAAGCTGATCTGTTTAGTCAGTGACCAGACGGACTAGGATTTAGTTTTGTTCCTGCTTTTTGTTTATTTCTTTCCCTGCAACCTGTCTAATAAAACTGGAAAGGTGCCAGATTTGCATTATAAGCGTTTATTTTCTGGTTTATTGAGAAGAAACGCATCCTGTGGCGTAGTCCAGGACGATCCCAGAGCTAATCCCCAAGATGGATCGTCACAATATATATCAACTGGCTCCAGAAAGTTAAGCAGATTTGTAAATTACTTCTATTAAAAAATCTTAATCCTTTCAGTACTTATGAGCTTCTGAAGTTGAGTTGTTCTTTTCTGTCTAAGTGCTCTCTGATGACACGTGTCTCGGGAACCGCCCAGTTTAGAAGAGGTTTGCTATGGGGATTTGCTTCTAAACAGGGCGGTTCCCGAGACACGTGTCATCAGAGAGCACTTAGACAGAAAAGAACAAGTCAACTTCAGAAGCTCATAAGTACTGAAAGGATTAAGATTGTTTAATAGAAGTAATTTACAAATTTGTTTAACTTTCTGGAGCCAGTTGATATATGTAAAAAAAGTTTTTCCTGGATAACCCCTTTAAAGAGGGCCTAAAATTGTGATGCATCTTAACTTAAATCGATTTGTGCCCCCCTGTTACTCCTCCTGGAAATGAATAAATATTTCACAAGTCGTTCTTACTATCATTGTTGTTCATAAACATCCAATCAGGGAATACTATGTAGGGACACACTCTACTGACAATGGGTAAATAACACTCAGTGTTGGATTCATGCGTTCATACATTTCCAGGTGGAACAACAGAGGAACATCATGTAAGAAAAGATACTCCTGAATTTGTATTTCACAGAGAATACAATTATTTACTAATACAGACATGACAGAGGGCTGTCGGGTTCCCTTTGAAGATTTATAGACCATCTGCACCAGCACAACCCCGTGGGAACTTGCTTCATGTTTCCTGTCATCGAACAAGGTTGGAAACTTGATACACCTTGTAGTAACATAAATTGACCTTTACAGAATCATTTCCTAAGTACCTTAAAGACTTTTCACAAATACATCTTCATGTAAGGAATATTGGATTAAGTAAGACACCTGGGCGGGTGAATGGAGCGCCTTGCAGGTTGTAGGAATATTTCCTGGGGCCTTTGCGTTATTTAGAAAATCTGAGTCAATGTTTAAACAGAAGACATTTGGCAAAGACGTAGAGACAAGTGCCATGGGCGTGTACTGGTATGGAGCGGGCCATGCTGTTCCGGACTTACATGTTTGCTTTTTCTCTAGATATCATCACAGATAATCACTAATAGATATATAATACATAACGGCCAAGTCAGAGTCATCACGTGTATCTTGCAACAGGGGTCCATATCTTGCACATATGAAGGTCATTTTGTAAGTTCCTCAGGTATCTTCCAAATGTGTGCAGGGGAAATACGGCCTAGTTTAGGAGATAACTCCCGATCCCGGCCATGCTCAATAACCATGGCATCGAAGAGGTTAGACATTAGGAGGAGCTCCCTCCATAACCTGACCACAAAATGCAGTTCTGGCAGCTGGGCGCCTAGTAAAGGCCCAAAGACCTGCCCTAAAAATCTCACGTTCCAGTCCCCCTAGTGGACTACTCACAGAGCATTTAACCCAAAAGAGTTTGTTCTCCCTGTGTTTGCATGGGTTTCCGCCAGGTACTTTGGTTTCCTCCCAAAGTACATAAATTTTGGTGTCTCGGTACCGTATGGTATACCGTACCTGGTATGGTGGTCCCCAAAGTCAGAGTTACTTCATTCTAGTAGGGTCCTCCTAGTGGGATATCCCCTAGTCGCCTCTTCCTTCTTCAATTCTATGATGTTTGCATGTGTGGTGTCCCGGTACCGTATCCTATACGTTACCTGTATAGAGGTCCCTATAGCCAGAGTCCTTAGGACGTCGGGGTCCCTCTTGTCTAGTCTTCCCCTTGTCACCTCTCACTTAGTCAGTAGATATATAGTAATTCTATTTGATATTTATATAGCTATAGAAACTGTATATATTTGGTTAATTTACCTGTACGGCGCGTAGCAGGACCTGCGGGTCACGTGATCAGGTAGAAACTCTATGGTTTTGCTTAAGGACCTTTGGAGGTCCCCGTGACGTGTTCACCCACCATGCCTTGTAACGGTGAGTGACAGCTGAGACGGACCAATCCAAAACTGCCCTGCCCCTGCCCATATAAGGGAGCGGCGGCCATTACTAGCTCTCTTTCCTCGTGGGCTGCTATTGAGGACGGATCTGCGCAGCTGTCATCAGCAGTAACCAGGCCCAAGCCTTGCGGCAACCGCCATCTCTCAAAACTGTGAGTTGCTTCAATCCCTATACCTCAGCAAGATCACCGGACCTAAATATTCCCCTAAATCCGGACGGATCTCTGCAAAAATCCTAAATCTAATAACTCTTTGGATAAGTCAATGGTCCTCAGCATCTGTCAGTCACTGCCGTGTTATATAGAGACTGTATTACTAAGACTGTTGCTGTTAATTGGATGTACCGCAAGTACTTCAGTAAAGTTTATGCAAGTTCAAGTTCATCTCCATCGTGGACCTTCATTCATTTCATAGGCCGGAGATTTACCTCAGCGTATTAACCCTCACCCTGGTGTCACAAGTGACAGGGGTTGAATTAACCCCTTATATTCTGAAGCAACACCCCAACTACACTACACCCCAAGGCAGTTACCACACATGTATAAGCAATTGTATATTTAATTATCTATATAGTGTCGCAGGACCTTAGGTCACATGACTAATGTTACTTATTTAGGTTATGCTTAAGGACCTTCCAAGGTCACATGGTATGGTCAGATGTCAGACCATAATCCTTTGTAAGGAGAATTGACATATGGTATGGACCAATGAGCTTAAGGCCAGCCCCTGCCCATATAAGGGAGCTGCCAGCCAATCCTCGCTCTCTTGGGTTTCGGACTAGTGGAGAGAGAAGTGATCCGTGCAAATTACAAAGACAAGCTTAGGCCCGAAGCCTGCCAGCCTCGGCCTGAATCAAACCGTGAGTTTAAATATCAATCCCCGCTAAAGCTAGCGTGACTACTGGATCTGATATCAATCCCCTAAATCCAGTGGAACAGCGCATATAAATCTCCTAAGCTCTAGAAACTCACGAGGTCCCAACCAACTGTCAAACTACAAATAGACTTTGTTACATGGACTGTTCCTGCTTGATCCTGCATAAAAGCTGCAGTAAAAGTTCCGACAGTTTTCTACAAAATCACCAGTTGTGGACAATCAATTATTTAATACCTCCCTATCGCTCTTGGGACGGGTGGCCATAGGACAAGCAAATACAGAGGAGCCCTCATCCTGGCGTCACGAGTGATAAGGGTTAAAAAAGCACCCTTTAGTTACCGCACAGCTACACCCAATATAACCTACAACCCCAGGCTACCACATAAACGTACTGATATATGAATTTAGGTTGTGAGCCCCAATGGGGACAGGGGCCAATTTAACTGATGTACTTTGTACAGTGCTGCAGAATATGCTGGCCCTATATAACTAGAGGAATTATAATTATTATGATTATTATTATACTAGGCAGAAAGGAATCTGCGGATGGCAGCACTGCCCCAACTATTATAGACATGTGGTATCCCGGTACCGGATTGCATCCGTTACCTTGTGGTGAGGTCCCCAAAGTCCTAGTTTCTAGTTATAGGTGGGGTCCTCATCTATAGTTAGCCCCTTGTCACCCCTTAAATAGTTAAAACTATTCAAATTCTAAGTGTAAATATGTAAATAAAGTATACTTACCTTGTTTTAGTGTCGCAGGACCTGCCGGTCACGTGATGCGTTCCAAAACTCTATGGTTTATGGTTCAAGGACCTTTGGAGGAAGTCAGGTGATCGCCCATCATGCATTGTAACGGTGAGTGACAGCTGACTCGGACCAATCCAAAACGGCCCTGCCCATATAAGGGAGCGGCGGCCATTAAGCGCTCTCTTTCCTCGTGGGCTGCTGATAGAGGAGGATCTGCGCAGCTGTCGTCAGCAGTGACTAGGCCCAAGCCTTGCGACAACGGCCATCTTGCGGAACTGTGAGTTATTTTAATCCCTCTTAAGTCTGCAAGATCACCGGACCTAAACAGACCCCTAAATCCGGACGGATCTCTGCATCAATCCCTAATTCTAATAACCTCTTGGATAAGCTAATGGTCCGCGGCATCTGTTAATCACTGCCGTGCTGTATAGAGACTGTATTGCTAAGACTGTTGCTGTTAATTGGATGTACCACAAGTACCTCAGTAAAGTTTATACAAGTTCATCTCTATTGTTGACCTTCATTCATTTATGCATGCACCTATCGTTTTTGGGAAGGGTGGCGATAGGCCGAAGATTTACCTCAGTGTATTAACCCTCACCCTGGCGTCACGAGTGACTGGGGTTAAATTAACCCCTCATCTACTGAAGCAACACCCCAACGACACTACACCCCCCAAGGCCCTACCACAGACACACGTCAGCACAAAAACATGGTGGATAGAAAGTCATCCAGGCAAAAAAACACAGTAAAGGGGTGCTCAATGGGAATACAGACCAAAGTCACTCAAAACAGAAAACAAAGCTGAACACAGGATGGCAAATTGAAAATTAAGAAAAAAACTATAATTTCTACAGTGGTCTCTGCCATTGCAGTAAATACAACTGGGTTTCACCAGGATTTTGCAAAATTGTGGCAATTCTGCCAATTTGTAAGGTATGAACCCAAGATTTCATTGACTCTTAGAACACTGTACAGCTATTATCGCACATTATATATAGACATTATATATAGAATTGTTATATAAGCCCTGACGGTTTTTACACACTTTGCATAAATCAATGGTACAAACAAATATAAGAAACTTTAAAGGGGTACCCCTCCAAAGGATAGGGGATAAGATGCCTGATTGCGGGGGTCCCGCCGCTGGGGATCCCCCTGATTTTGCACGCCGCACACCGTTTATAATCAGTCCCCGGAGCGTGTTCGCTCCGGGTCTGATTACTGTTGATCACGGAGCCGGAGCGTTGTGACGTCAAGGCTCCGCCCCGTGCAAGCCTATGGGAGGGGGCGTGAAGAGAGGCAGAGGCAGACCGGGGGACTGCAGAGCTTTTAATAAGTGTTATGTCACACCCCAGTGCTTGATTCACAGCTAACGCTGCTTACTACTGTCCTCCATACTGCTGCTACTGCTTATGAGAGCCTACTATAGGGATTTAGGAGAGCATGATCCCCTCTCCTGTGTGTGTGCTGTGTATGAGAGACATCATAGCAGCTGAAGGGGAATAGAAGAAATCATAGCTGCTAGTCTCCACCCACTAGTTCTAGTGCTGTTCTTTATGTTCACACACATGACAAAGGGTGCTTGTTAACCCTTGCTATTCGTGATGCCAGGGTGAGGGCTCCTCTATAAAGCTTTTCCTACCGCCGCCCTTCCCAGGAATGATAGGGAGGTAGATGATAATAGGTTTGAGGTAGATAATAATAATAGATTGTCCACAACCGGAAAGCTTCTGTTAACAGCGTTAACTTTTACTGAAGATTTTCTACTTCATTTTACACTTCATTAACATAACAGTCTCTTATCATAACAACAGCTTCCTTTGGAGATTGACAATGGTTGGGACTTTTGCTTTAGAAGTCTTTTAGTCTATTGCGCTGTTCCACTGGATTTAGGGGAATTAGTTGCAGTCCAGTAGTCACGCCAGCATTAGCAGGAATTAGAGTAAAACTCATGATTTTTGGTTCTGCTGAGGCCGTAGGTTTTGAGGCCTAACGTGTCTTTGAAAGTTGCGTAGCACACCGTCCTGTTAGTCCAGTATCCACGAGATCAGCAACCCAAGAGAGCGATCATTGGACGCAGCTTCCTTATATAGGCAGGGGCTGGACTAACGCTAATTGGTCCATACGGATGTCAATTACCATTACAGAGATTTGTGGGTAACACGTGACCCAAGGACCTCCTAAGGTCCTGCAACATACCATAGAGGTTACTAGCATGGTCACATGACCGAAGGTCCTGCGACGCTGAACAAGGTAAGTACTATACATTTCTATAAAATATAGATATCATTATTAATATATACATTTATTAATATTACAGTTAGACTTAAGGAGAGGTGACTAGGGGCTGTCCAACCTGAGGAACCCTACCTGAACGTAGTTACTCTGACTTTGGGGACCTCTGCACTTGGTACTGGATGCAATATGGTACCGGGACACCACAACAGCTTATCCTGAAAGTTTATCTGAATCGACAGAGCTGCAGACACTGTTGGATAGCTCTTAGGATAGAAAAGAAAACTGAACCTTTCCTGTTTTTGCCAAACTTTTAAAATTACCTTTTTATTTCTTAGCCAAGTGTCAATGAGGCGGTGCTGAGCTGCTCAAGTGTGACTGCCTGGCATGCCTCCTCGCTCGCCCCCACCTCCCAGTCACTCTTTGACTGACGTACTGGACTCTTTACATCAGTCAATGAGTAACTGGGCGGTGAGGGTGAGCAAAGTCAAGCTGTGGCACTTGAGCAGCTTGGCTCCGCCTCATTGACACTTGGCTGAGAAATTAAAAAGTGATTTTAAATGTTTTACAGTCCCCATCAGCTCCAGAAAAGGTATTGTAATGTCCCAGTACAGGATATACTCCTGTACAGTACTTAGGCCTTGCAATTTGCTGGGACTTGCAGTACTTTTGGGTCAGACTTCAATACAGCCACTCTGACTATAATTGGCTGACTATCTCTGGGATTCTGGCCTAGCTGTAAAGACTATAACAACTGTCTAACCTCAGTAAAGCTACGGTTAACCCTTACCTGGTCTTGGACTATTATTGCCCTGCCTAACCTTGGGATAGCGGTGCTACCGTTCGGGTGGTTACCGGAAAAAACACTCTGGCGTCACGAACATTAGGGGTTAATAATTAACACCTGGCCCCTGGGCTATACCATCTGCTCCATCCACCTACACCCTTCACACCCCGTGGTCACACCACAACTTTGGCATCACCACAGTATACTATACCCTAACACAGTGGCGTTGTGACCCGGGTGCGGGGGGTGCGGCCCGCACCGGGTGACACCAACCTAATGGGGTGACACCAAGACGCTCCGCAGCACCCACCCCCTCCCCAGCTACACTGACACCCCCCTATGTGCCCGACCGGCCTCCCTTCCGTCAGCAACCCCCCCCCCCCGCCTGTGCTGTGTGTGCGGTGCGCCCGTCCGTTAGCAACCAACCCCCCCCCCCCTTTCAGTGCGCCCGTCCGTCATCACGCCCCCCCCCTCACCTTCACCAGTACTGTGCCCGGCCTCCGCTCCCACGTCTGCGCCGGCCTGACGTCACACCGCATGGCCGCGCAGGGGGACGTCAGTTACGTCACTCGCATTGCGCCCGGTGAGAAGGATCGCTGCGCTGGATGGGTGAGTGTGTGTGTCTGTCTCTATCTATGTTTGTGTGTGTGTGACTCTGTGTGTCTGTGTGTGACTGTGTGTGACTGTGTGACTCTGTGTGTCTGTCTGTGAGTGTGTGTCTCTCTGACTGTGTGTTTGTGTGTGTGTGTCTCTCTGTGTTGTATGTGTTTTTTTTTTTGTGTGTGTGTGTGTGGGGGGGGGGGGGGGGGGGGGGGAGACTTTGACGCATTGTGGGGAACCTGCGGCCTAATGTGGGGAGTCTATGCACCTAATGTGGGGAGTCTATGCACCTAATGTGGGGAGTCTATGCACCTAATGTGGGGAGTCTATGCTACCTAATGTGGGGAGTCTATGCTACCTAATGTGCGGAGTCTATGCTACCTAATGTGCGGAGTCTATGCTACCTAATGTGCAGAGTCTATGCTACCTAATGTGGGGAATCTGTGCTACCTAATGTGGGGAAATTGCTACCTAATGTGGGGTAACTGGTACCTACTGAATGTGGGGAAACTGCTACCTAATGTGGGGAATCTGTGCTACCTAATGTGGGGAAATTGCTACCTAATGTGGGGTAACTGGTACCTACCTAATGTGGGGAAACTGGTACCAAATGTGGGGAATATATGCTGCCTAATGTGGGGAAAAGATGCTACCTAAAGTGGGGAAACTGCTACCTACCTAATGTGGGGGAACTGCTGCCTACCTAATGCTCCCCCCCTGGCAGTAGCACCCTCATCATCCACCAGCAACTACCCCCCCCCCCCCCCCAGCAGCACCTCCATCAGCAGATCCTGGTGGTGGATGATGGCGGTGCTCCTGCCAGGAGGATGATCCTGCCGATGGATGATGGGGGTGATACTGCCAGGGGGGATGGCCAGTAGCACCCTCATCATCCTTCAGCAACACCCCCCCCCCCCAGTAGTAGCACCCCGATCATCCACTAGCAACACCACCAATACCCCCCTCCCGTGGTAATAGCATCAGCTAACGGATGTTGAGGGGTGTTACTGCGGTTCTGGTATTATATTCAGAGGGTGCACTGTATGGCAACGCTATATTCAGAGGGCGCAGTTTGTGGTAGTATTATTAGAGATGAGCGAACTTACAGTAAATTCGATTCGTCACAAACTTCTCGGCTCAGCAGTTGATGACTTATCCTGCGTAAATTAGTTCAGCCTTCAGGTGCTCCGGTGGGCTGGAAAAGGTGGATACATTCATAGGAAAGATTCTCCTAGGACAATATCCACCTTTTCCAGCCCACGGGAGCACCTGAAAGCTGAACTAATTTATGCAGGAAAAGTCATCAACTGCCGAGCCGAGAAGTTTGTGACGAGTTGAATTTACTGTAGTTTGCTCATCTCTAAGTATTATATTCAGAGGGCGCAGTGGGTGGTAGTAATATATTCAGAGTGTACAGTATGTGTTGGTATTATATTCAGAGGGTACAGTATGTGATAGTATTATATTCAGGGGTACAGTATGTGGCAGATTTATATTCAGAGGGTACAGTATGTGATGGTATTATATTCAGAATGTACAGTGTGTGGTAGTATTATATTCAGTGGGTATGATGTATGAAAGGTTTATAATCAAAGAGTATAGTGTATTGTAGTATTATATTTAGAGGATATAGTGTCTGTCAGGTTTATAATAATACTTGTTTTCATATAGAGGATGAGAATGCGCTGACATAGTGAGGAGACGTCTGGGCGTCACATTCTGCAGAGAGAAGTTTTAGCTGGACCAGGCGGTATGTACCATCTGAATTAGATAAGGAAAGACTATAGAGAAGACGTCACCTGTAGTCACTGATATTATTCTGTATTCTCCTCACTATAGAGAAGACGTCACCTGTAATCACTGATATCATTGTGTATTCTCCTCACTATAGAGAAGACGTCGCCTGTAGTCACTGATATCATTGTGTATTCTCCTCACTATAGAGAAGACGTCACCTGTAGTCACTGATATCATTGTACATTCTCCTCACTATAGAGAAGATGTCACCTGTAGTCACTGATATCATTGTGTATTCTCCTCACTATAGAGAAGACGTCACCTGTAGTCACTGATATCATTGTGTATTCTCCTCACTATAGAGAAGACGTCACCTGTAGCCACTGATATCATTGTGTATTCTCCTCTCTGTGTCCTATCAGAGCTGTAGTCACTTGTCAGTTCTACAGTTATGGTCAGTGAAACTACAACTCCCAGCATAACCTCACCACTGCTCAAAGGGGTACTCTACTGGAAAACATTTTTTTTTAATCAACTGGTGCTACAAAGTTAAACAGATTTGTAAATTACTTCTATTTAAAAATCTTAATCCTTCCAGTACTTATTAGCTGCTGTATAAGCGATTCACAGGAAGTTATTTTCTTTTTTAATTTCTTTTCTGTCTTACCACAGTGCTCTGTGCTGACACCTCTGTCCATGTCAAGAACTGTCCATAGTAGGAGCAAATCCCCATAGCAAACCTATCCTGCTCTGGACAGTTCCTGACATGGACAGAGGTGTCAGCAAATAGCACTGTGGTCAGATTGGAAAGAACTACACAACTTCCTGTGGAGCATACACCAGCTTATAAGTACTGTAAGTATTAAGATTTTAAATAGAAGTAATTTCAAAATCTGTTTAACTTTCTGGCACCAGTTGATATAAAAGTAAATGTTTTCCAGTGGAGTACCACTTTAAGTAATTCTGGGAGGTGTATATTTAAATGGTGAAAACTTCTTTAACACTTTCCTATTCTGTGTCAACTGGTATATCTGATTATTATACTGGAATTTCTCACAATGCGCTACAACAGTGGTGTCTGTCACAACAGGCTAAAAACTTACTGAGGGGGGGGGAGGTATGGGGGTGACACCATTTTCTACCGCACCGGGTGACACCAACCCTAGCAACGCCACTGCCCTAACAGCTATCCAATGGCGGCTGCAACTCTTAAGAGCAACTGCAGCTTACAGGTTCCCTTAAAGAGCTGAACACACACTGTGTATAAATAACCGTAATTTGCGCTGACATATCCATGATGGCATCACTACAAGAGTCTCTGCTTGGATATTAGACATGAGTCTGACACATTACTTGTGCAATTGTTGTTAGATTAGACAGGGAAAGGTTAATTAACGTTGTTGTGACCCATAACACTAATGTAGGAAGTCATTAGATTATTCCTTGTTTGATTAATAACACGTGTTTGTTGCAAGACAATGGAACATTATGTATTTAATGAACCTGTAAGTCTTTGCAAAAATGTCCTGGTGAAACGTGGTTGCCTAAGGCCTCTACTGGCCTTGGTGTAAGCTCAAATCCTTATACCATAGATATACTGTAGACCAAAGTCAAGAGTTTTGCCCGACAATGTCTCTCTCGAGTGCAACCAAAAGACTTTCAGGAGCCTATAACATTGCGGTGACTTGAATTCCTACACACAGGGATGTAGCTGTAAAGGGTATGAAGGTTGAAGCCAGACCTAGACTTTAATTCCTAATGGGGCCCCAAAGAACCGTGACTACATAAGAAGACGCCAGTGGGATGAATGGTACATGGTAGGTGGGGGCTAGATTTTGCATTGGGCTCTAAGTGCTTCAGGTTATGGCTATGTCTTCTAGGTATGATACCTAGTTATGTCTCCAGACTCTGCTTGGTCTTCTGGTTGGACCCATAGCTTCAAGGAGAACTCCGCCCCTAGACATCTTATCCCCTATCCAAAGAATAGAGGATAAAATGTCTGATCGCGGGGGTCCGGCTGCTGGATGACTGTCGATGCGTGGCAGAGGCTTATGACGTAACGGTCACGGCCTGCTCGTGACATCACGGCCATGCCCCCTCATTGCAAGTCTATGGGAGGGGGCGTGACAGCCGTCATGCCCCCTCCCATAGACTTGCAATGAGGGGGCATGGCCGTGGCGTCAAGAGCAGGCCGTGACTGTTACATCAAAAGCGACCGTTACATCAAAAGCCTCAGGCCCTGCACCCGACGCTCTAAATGAACGCCGGGTGCAGCAGGGAGATTGCAGAGGTCCCCAGCCTCGGGACCACCACTTTCAGACATCTTATCCCCTATTCTTTGGATAGGGGATGAGATGTCTAGGGTCGGAGTACTCCTTTTCAGCAGGGTCATTATTATATAACTAATAACTCTATTAATTTTAACCCCTTAAGCAACAAGCGTTTTTCTGTTTTTGCACTTTCGTTTTTTTCCTCCTCACTTTTAAAAATCATAACCCTTTCAAATTTGCACCTAAAAATCCATATGAGGGCTTATTTTTTTTGCACCACCAATTCTGCTTTGTAATGACATCAGTCATTTTACCCAAAAATCTACGGCGAAATAGGAAAAAAAAATCATTGTGCGTCCAAATATAAGAAAAAACACCATTTTGTAAATTTTGGGGCTTCCGTTTCTACGCAGTAAATTTTTTGGGTAAAAATGAAACTTTATCTTTATTCTGTAGGTCCATACGCTTAAAATGATACCCTACTTATATAGGTTTGATTTTGTTGTACTTTTGAAAAAAATCATAACTACATGCACGAAAATAATATATTTAAAATTGTCCTCTTTTGACCCCTATAATTTTTTTATTTTTCCGTGTACAGGTTAGAATAAGAGCTAATTTTTTGCGCCGTGATCTGAAGTTTTAATCTGTACCATTTTTGTTTTGATAGGATTTATTGATCGCTTTTTATTCCTTTTTTTATGGCATAAAAAGTGACCAAAAATATGCTATTTTGGACTTTTGAATTTTTTTGCGCATACGCCATTGACCGAGCAGTTAAATTAACATTATATTTTTATAGTTGGGACATTTACGCACGCGGCGATACCGCATATGTTTATTTTTATTATGTTTATATGTTTTTTATATGGAATTTGGGAAAAGGGGGTGATTTTAAACTTTTAATAAGGAAGGGGTTAATGTGTGTGTGTTTAAACTTTTTTTTTAAACTTTTTTTTACACTTTTAGTCCCCTTAGGGAATCATTTGATTCCTCATACAGATCAATGTGGTTCTATAAAACCACATTGATCTGTGTGCTCTGCGCTCGATTGCGCTCTGCGCTCTATCATTCTGAGCACTGGAGCCGCCACAGGACATGAGCTAAGCCCTCAGGCTACCTCAGCAGTGGATCGGATTTGGTGGCTTCAGAACCAATTGCCAGGTGTCCATAGAGTTATGGTTCCAACATACAATGGTTTCAACATACAATGGTCGTCCTGGAACCGATTAATATTGTAGCTTGAGGGACCACTGTATATGTTATAGGCTCTGGTTAAATAAAAGTTGTGATAGGTTGTTATAAGTAAATGACTCCAGTTTTTGTCTCAGACAGAATAATAAATCTGGATCTATATAATGGGGGAGATTTATCAAAACCTGTGCAAAGGAAAAGTTGCACAGTTGCCCATAGCAACCAATCAGATCGCTTCTTTCATTTTGCAGAGGCCTTGTTAAAAATGAAAGAAGCGAGCTGATTGGTTGCTATGGGCAACTGGGCCACTTTTCCTCTGGACAGGTTTTCATAAATCTCCCCCATATATGTGTCCAGAATTAAGAATAAAAAAGAAAAACATTGGGGGAAAAATGATTTAAAAAAAAAAAAATACTGTGGCTGGTAAATAGAATAGAAAACCAAACTGAACATAGAAATAAAATAGAATGTACATAACACAAATTAATTTCTATGACATGACGCTTGTAGTTGTTGGATGGCAATTCATGTAACCTCCTTATCAGATCATTGTTGCTGAGCCAAGAAGTTGAACAGTTCTGATTGGGACTTGGATCTGTCAAATAGAGATGAGCGAACTTACAGTAAATTCGATTCGTCACGAACTTCTCGGCTCGGCAGTTGATTACTTTTCCTGCATGAATTAGTTCAGCTTTCCGGTGCTCCGGTGGGCTGGAAAAGGTGAATACAGTCCTAGGAGACTCTTTCCTAGGACTGTATCCACCTTTTCCAGCCCACCGGAGCACCGGAAAGCTGAACTAATTTATGCAGGAAAAGTCAGCAACCGCCGAGCCGAGAAGTTCATGACGAATCGAATTTACTGTAAGTTCACTCATCTCCACTGTCAAACCATTTCATCTTGGGCCGGCACATATCTTGGAAAAGTCTTGGAATACATCCATATAAACTTGTGGAAAATATAAAGAGGTTTTATTTATTTCTCCTTCTGCATATGGAGAAAAACAATTTCATAAGCTGTAGGGTAAAGGTGTGTTCCTATAACAGCAGTACAGTGGT
>NW_026610222.1:0-16358 GCF_029499605.1 Hyla sarda | reverse complement strand
ACAATATGGGGAGTTCCCGCCCCTGTGCACCGCGCACTGTTCAACTGTGGAGAATACGCCGGCCACCGACCGGAAGTTATGTCTTTTTGCACTTCCCGTCTGCTTTTTCTTAGTTTTTCTGATTCATTTCTGTTAACTTTGCTGTTTTCTTTTCTATTTTGCCTCTTTTAGCTTAGAGGCTTTTCCTTTCTTTAAAGGGTACCTCTCATCAAAAAAACTTTTGATATATTATAGATTAATGTATGCAGAATAACTTTACAATTGCATGTTATTAAAAAATATGCTTCTTTCTATTTAATTTTCCCCTTTGAAGAAATGACCACTAGGGGTCTCCCTACCAGTCCTGGCAGCAAGCATTTCAGACTCATGCTGGAGTCCTAAACACTACGAGCTGCCAGTCTGCTTTGTTCACAAAGGAGAACACTCAGAGCTGCCAGCCTGCTTTGTTCACAGCCTGTTTGGCTGTGAACAAAGCAGGCTGGCAGCTCTGAGTGTTTAGGACTCCAGTCAGAAATGCTTGCTGACAGGACTGATCGGGAAAAATACAATAGAAAGAAGCATATTTTTCATTAACATGCTATTGGAAAGTTATTCAACATTCATTAATCTAAAATAGATCAAAAGTTTATTTAATGAGAGGTACCCTTTAATGTTGAATAGCTTTTAAGTTTCTTTCTGCCTTCGGATATTTTTACCTTGGGCGTGGCTTCCACTTTTTGGCAGGAAGGGGTGTGGATTCAATCCCACTTGTCTGACTGCTCTGTCTCTTTGCAGCTGACACTTACTGCCCCTGTCTGTGCACTTGTGTACATCTTGGCAGTAGTTTTTTGCTGGTTTCTTTCTCAGCTCGTCCCTGTTCTTCTTCCCTGTAGGCAGTTTTTTTGTTTTTTTTTTAGGTCATCCGTTAGTTATTTTATTCTTGCTTATTAATTTTTTATTATTTCCTTCCAGTTGTCTTCTATGGAGGGTAGAAGCAGTCAGGGGGGAGGTGGCAAAGCCTTTGCAAAGAAGGAGCATTTCATATGCAGAACCTGCAAAACTCCCATGCCCGATGACTATCAGTATGCTGTTTGCAGAAATTGCCGTCCTAATCCTATGGAGACTGATGAACTTACTATAAGGGATGTAGTTATATGGGTTCAGGACTTCCTAAAAAGGATAGAAAGTAAGATGGCTCCTATACCACCTGCGCCTAAAAGAGTGAGGCGAAGTTCTCATCAGGGGACGATGAGTTCACCATTATTGACGAAACCCATTCCTTTTCTAATTAAGAGGAACATGAAGATTCTTTAAGGCTTTCTTCCCTATAGAAAAGACCCATAAGTTAATCCGCCTTGTTCAGACTGAGGGTCTGGCTAAGCCAGGAGAGGTTCCATCCACTTCCAAGGGGCCTAGGACCTTCTTGGTGGACGAGACAAAAAAATGGCTCCTATCCTGGCCAGAAGGTTTAAGACGCTGTATGCAATTTCTGAGGAAGAATAGGCTGAATGGGTGGATCTACCCAAAGTCGATATGGTGATAGCTAAACTCTTCACTTTTGTGCCTGCTGAAGATGTGTCAAACTTTAAGGATCCCATGGACTGACGTATTGAGGTAGCCCTTAAAAGATCCTACTCTGCTGCTTCTGGCTCTAATACGGTTGCTATGGCTTCTCATCACGTAGGAAGATTCATCAAGAGGTGGTTGTCCCAGATCCAGGATGACATAGACTCTGGTGTCGCCAGGGATGATCTTCTCTACAGCTTTAAGAGGGTTAACCTTGCTGTCTATTACCTTATTGATGCAGCTGCCCAACAGGTGTGTTTAGCCTCTAGAGCCATGGACTTGTCTACGGCTGCAGAGCCTTATGGTTCCGCCAATGGACTGGTGACAACACTTCCAAGTTTCATCTATGCAAACTGGAATTCTCTCCTTGTTGTCTGTTTGGGCCATAGCTGGACGCTATAATGGAAGGTCTCTCCGACCGTAAGGAAAACAATCTGCCTCAGCCTAAGGTGGTTCTTAGTGCTATTACTAGACCATTCTCTCCCCCTCATTTCAGACGAGATCCGCAACATAGCCGAGGTAGAGGTTATAGGGGCCAGAAGAAAGGCCCTGGTTCTTCTAAAGAAACCTCTAAGAAGGACTTTTGATGGTGCATGTCTTCCCATAGGAAGACATCTCCATTTCTTTTCTGTAGCCTGGGAAGAAGTTATCAAAGACCCTTGGGTCACTATTAAATTCGGCCACTAGGGGTCGCCCTCCTAGTGGCCGAATGCATTCGGCAGTGACGTCACTACAGAATTTCGACTCTTAAGCCTGGCAATGAGTCGAAATTCAGTCACTGCGATGCTCGCTCCCACCTGTAAATCAAACAGGCGAGAGCGAGCACGCTGATAGCTGGGGCTGCACGCATTGGCCAGCTCCACTGGCCTCGCGCGCGCGCAGCCCCGCCTGCCCGCCCCCGTTACCCTGTCCGGAGGCAGCGCGCGCACTCATTGCTGCGCTGATCCTCCGGATGGGTAAGTCTGATAAATATATATGTTATATACATCTGGCATGAGTGTTAAAATATCACTCATGCATAGACGATGTGAGGGCGGAAGCAATCGCCCAGCAAGGCGTCAGTGACGTCGCGCCTGTTGGGAAGCGCTGCTTCCTGCCCTGCTTTATAGAGCAGATTTAGAAGCACTAAATCTGCTCTATTAAAGCGATTGAAAAAAAATTTGAAGCCAGGTCGGGGGTTAGGGCTAGATTACTACTAGGTAGGGACATATTAGATTATATAGTACTTGGTGGGAGCTACCCTTTAAGGCCCAAATTGGCTGTGTCCTTAAGGGGTTAAACAAAGAACATTAGAAAGATTTTTTATTTACCATAAGAAAAGGGGTATTCCAGGAAAAACTTTTTTTTTACATATCAACTGGCTCCAGAAAGTTAAACAGATTTGTAAATTACTTCTATTAAAATTTTTTAATCCTTTCAGTACTTATGAGCTGCTGAAGTTGAGTTGTCCTTTTCTGTCTAAGGCTGCATTTCCATCTCGTTTTTGCAATACGGTTGCCGTATCCGGTTTCATTGAAAAAAAACGCATCGAACCGTATTGCAAACCGTATACATTGTAAACAGTATGCCAACCGTAGCATCAGGTTGTGTATGTTTTGCATCATTTACAGTTTTATACGTTTTTTAACGGTACACCAAACCGTAGTCTACTACGGTTTTGTATCCCGGTCAAAAACCGTATCCAACCTGTATACGGTTATTTTAAAATGGAGTTCTATGGTAACCGTATGTGCATACGGTTACATCCTGTTTGCACAATATGGTTTTAAATTTTTTTCTTTTTTTGGGGGGGGGGGGAATTCAATAAAAAGTAGAAGAACTTTATTTAAAATCTTGACAAATTTTTTTTTTTAAGGAAAACGTATGCAAATGGACATCCATTTTCAAACTGTATACGGTTTAAAAACATGAGGAGGCATATACGGTAACATACGTTTCGGTCCGGTTTGGAGACATAAGTTTTTTGTACAAAAACGAGATGTGAATGCAGCCCAAGTGCTCTCTGATGAAGCAAATCCCCATAGCAAACCTCTTCTACTCTGTGCAGTTCCCGAGATAAACAGAGATGTCAGCAGAGCACTGTTGCCAGAGAGAAAAGAACAACTCAACTTCAGCAGCTGATAGTTATTGGAAGGATTAAGATTTTTTTTAATAGAAGTAATTTACAAATCTGTTTAACTTTCTGGAGCCAGTTGATATAAATAATTTTTTTCCTGGAATACCCCTTTAACCCCTTAACGACCACGGACGTAAATGTACGTCCTGATTTGGCGGGACTTCCCCCACCAGGACGTACATTTACGTCCTGTGTATGACCGCGAGCATCGGAAGGGTGCTCGCGTCATACACGGCAGGTGCTAGAAGCCGGGGACCCGCCCGTAATGGCCGACATCCGCGATTGCGCGGATGTCGGCCATTAACCCCTCCGATGCCGTGATCAATACAGATCACGCCATCTGCGGCATTGCAGCACTTTGATTGGATGATCGGATCGCCCGAAGCGCTGCCGCGGGGATCTGATCATACAGTATGGCGGCCGGAGGTCCCCGCACCTGGCTCCGGCCGTCTCCCGGGGTCTTCTGCTCTGGTCTGAGATCGAGCAGACCAGAGCAGAAGATCAGCAATAATACTGATCAGTGCTGTGTCCTATGCATAGCACTAAACAGTATTAGCAATCAAATGATTGCTATAGATAGTCCCCTATGGGGACATAAAGAGTGTAACAAAAAAAAGTTGAAAAATTTAAAAATAAAAAGTAAAAAATCCCCTCCCCCAATAAAAATGAAAATTGTCAGTTTTTCCCATTTTACCCCCAAAAAGCATTTTTTTTTTTTTATAAACATATTTGGTATCGCCGCGTGCGTAAATGTCCGAACTATCAAAATATTATGTTAATGATCCCGTACGGTGAATAGCGTAAACGTAAAAAATTTTAAAAGTCCAAGAATGCTGCTTTTTTGTCACATTTAATTTTTTTTTTATAAAAAATGATCTAAAAATTTTATATATGCAAATGTGGTATCTAAAAAAAAGTACATATGACGGCGCAAAAAATGAGCCCTCATACCGCCCTATATACGGAAAAATGAAAAAGTTATAGGTGGTCAAAATAGGGCGATTACTGATTTTGTACAAGAAGTTTTAGATTTTTTTTTTTAAGCGGTACAAAAATATAAAAGTATCTACCCATGGGTATCATTTTAATCGTATTGACCCACAGAATAAAGAACATGTCATTTTTACCGTAAAGTGTACAGTGTGAAAACAAAACCCTCCAAAATGTGCAAAATTTTGGTTTTCATTGAAATTTTCTCCCTAAAAAATTTTTTTTTTGGGTTCGCCGTACATTTTAGGGTAAAATGAGAGGTTTCATTACAAAGTACAATTGGCCACGCAAAAAACAAGCCCTTATATGGGTCTGTAGAGGGAAATATAAAGGAGTTATGGATTTTAGAAGGCGAGGAGGAAAAAAAACGAAAACGCAAAAATAAAATTGGCCTGGTCCTTGAGGTGAAAATGGGCTTGGTCATTAAGGGGTTAATGAGAGTGCCCATTTAAGGTTTATGTGAACAAAACAATTTGTACTCAGGAGGGATAAAAACTTATTGGTCCTTTTTCATGGGCAATATAGAGGTAGGAAGGCCTCTAAGCTTACTGGGGGAGATTTATTAAAACCTGTGCAGAGGGAAACTTGACCAGTTGCCCATAGCAACCAATCAGATTGCTTCTTTCATTTTTAAAAGGGCCTCTCAAAAATGAAAGAAGCAAGCTGATTGGTTGCTATGGGCAACTAGTCAACTTTTCCTCTACATAGGTTTTGATAAATCTCCCTCACTACAGTGACCCCCCCCCCGACCTACGATCATTTCAACATACGATGGTCTCTCAGAGGCAGCATCAACATACGATGCTTTTGTATGTCGGGGTCATCGCATAAACGGCTATCCGGCAGCGCAGACTGCTTCAGCTGCCACCGGATAGCCTTTACTGTGCCCCGTGTGGTCCACTGACGATCACTTACCTGTCCTCTTCGGGATCCCCTGCATCGTCAGCGCTCTCTATCGTCGTCATCACGTCGCTGTGCACGCCATCCCGTCATCCAATAGGAGCGGCGTGCGTAGCGACGTGATGGCGGCGACGGAGAGAGAAGATGCCGGGGAAGCAGAGGCCTTGCCGGAGCGTCGGGGACATCACGGGGACGCAGCGACAGCGATGGACGGCGACATCCGGGGCAGCGGTGACGGTCCGGAGCAGCGGGGACAGGTGAGTACAACTTCCTCTACCAGTGGTCTTCAACCTGCGGATCTCCAGATGTTGCAAAACTAAAACTCCCAGCATGCCCGGACAGCCGTTGGCTGTCCGGGCATGCTGGGTGTTGTAGTTTTACAACATCTGGAGGTATGCAGGTTGTAGACCACTGTCCCATACTTTACATTGCACGGATCCCTCAACATACGATGGTTTCAACAAACGATGGTCCATTTGGAACGGATTACCATCGTATGTTGAGGGGCCACTGTATTTCCAGATGGATTTGTGAATGCATCAATGTTTGCTCTACTCTAGAGGGTCTGGATCCTCCAGAATTTTTCAAGGCTCATTCTACTAGAGCTGTAGCCTCTTTTTTGGGCTGAAAGGTGTTCAGCCCCGATTGAACACGGGGGTCCTGCCGGCGAGTATCGGATTAGATATCGGGGACATTTGCACGAGTACGCCCCCTCCCATAGACATAAATGGAGAGGGTGGTGTGGCGTCACGTTTCCGGCCACAGAAACCCAGTGTTCTAAACATATCCTTTGGATGGGGGATAAGATGTCTGTGGGCAGAGTAACTGTCACGATCACACCCTATCGGTCCAGCTAAGACGCTAGAGAGAGTGTGATGGTGTAAGGGTTAAAGCCGCCAGACCTCTGGGTATCCACTACATATATTAAGAGATCAAAGACCAGAGCTGATTAATTAAACATTTAATCTGATAAAAGGTATCACAGTGCTATATTATATATATATATATATATATATATATATATATATATATATATATATAAAAATACAGGAACAAATGACATACAGGTACAAAAATATATAAAATATATAAAAGAGTTTAGCAAGACAAGTTCAGAAAACAAAAAGATGAAGTTCTTACAGCATGATGATATAGCAGTCCATGAGAGAGCTGCTCTTAGGATGGTCTTGTCAGCTTGTGGCCCAGCTTTTAACAACCAACTTTTAGTCTAACATTGTTTTAAATATCATATCTGCTTTCTTTGGAGGGAAACTCCATTCCCCCCTCCCCTCTGATCCCACCAGGTGGGGCATCTCTCTTCCTGCCCCCCTTATCTGTCTGATTATATGATGGGACCAGAGTGCATGACTTCAAAAGAGCCTTTGACTTCAAAGGAGATGTAAACAAACAGCCAGACCCCCAATAAAATGCAATACACAAAATACAGTCTGAATGACCTCTCACCCATGTCTTGGATAAGACATTACACAGTTACAATTATAATACACATATAGGATTTTAATAATCAGGCCTTGGGCCTGACAGTAACCCTTTAATATGTGCAGGAAGAATGGCTCTCTCTTTCAAGGAGAGACCCAGGAGAAGAGAGCAGCTATGTCACCTCGACCCAAAGGTAGTAGACTTCTCTTCTTTGCACATTTGTTGTAGACGACATTGATTGGTAACAATTGCTAAATTTTTTCCTTATGTCGGACCTGCCTTTTTTTGGGGTTTTGAATTGTATACACTAAATGTTCCGAATGCTGACCAGTGGAGTACCCCTTTAATCTTTTTAAACTTTGTTGATTCCATCTCCTTCTTTCCAGTGATGGGGAATGAAAATGTAGGTGAGCATATAAGAACTGGGTGACCAGATTTTTAATGTCCGTTTAACCCTCTCCATTCCATCACACCACCTTATGCCATTTCATCCCCCAGATCAGACCCCACTATCACCCCCTCTACATAAGGGACCCCAATATTTACCACCCAGCAAAATACAGACCAATATTCCCTCTCATATAGTGTTAGATAACAGCTGTACACTGGCCGTCTGTGGTGTCTTCATTGTCTTCACCTCGAACACTTCTCCTGACCACGACTTCACAACCTGTCTCCACAGAAACTGCTAGACAAACATTTTTAACCCTCTCCCAACCCATGACGTACATGTACACCATGTTTAGGGTGAGGGGAATATGGCCTGGGTCTGCCATATGAGTGTAAATAAGAAAGTAATATTAATGAAATAATTACACATACAGCTCAGCTACATGCACATTACACATATACAGCTCTACTGTGTACACATACAGCTCAGCTACATGTACATTACACATATACAGCTCTACTGTGTACACATACAGCTCAGCTACATGTACATTACACATATACAGCTCTACTGTGTACACATACAGCTCAGCTACATGTACATTACACATATACAGCTCTACTGTGTACACATACAGCTCAGCTACATGTACATTACACATATACAGCACTACTGTGTACACATACAGCTCAGCTACATGCACATTACACATATACAGCTCTACTGTGTACACATACAGCTCAGCTACATGTACATTACACATATACAGCTCTACTGTGTACACATACAGCTCAGCTACATGCACATTACACATATACAGCTCTACTGTGTACACATACAGCTTAGCTACATGTACATTACACATACAGCTCTACTGTGTACACATACAGCTCAGCTACATGTACATTACACATATACAGCTCTACTGTGTACACATACAGCTCAGCTACATGTACATTACACATATACAGCTCTACTGTGCACACATACAGCTCAGCTACATGTACATTACACATATACAGCTCTACTGTGCACACATACAGCTCAGCTACATGCACATTACACATATACAGCTCTACTGTGTACACATACAGCTCAGCTACATGCACATTACACATATACAGCTCTACTGTATACACATACAGCTCAGCTACATGTACATTACACATATACAGCTCAGCTACATGCACATTACACATATACAGCTCTACTGTGTACACATACAGCTCAGCTACATGTACATTACACATATACAGCTCTACTGTGCACACATACAGCTCAGCTACATGTACATTACACATATACAGCTCTACTGTGCACACATACAGCTCAGCTACATGCACATTACACATATACAGCTCTACTGTGTACACATACAGCTCAGCTACATGTACATTACACATATACAGCTCAGCTACATGCACATTACACATATACAGCTCTACTGTGTACACATACAGCTCAGCTACATGTACATTACACATATACAGCTCTACTGTGTACACATACAGCTCAGCTCCATGCACATTACACATATACAGCTCTACTGTGTACACATACAGCTCAGCTCCATGCACATTACACATATACAGCTCTACTGTGTACACATACAGCTCAGCTACATGTACATTACACATATACAGCTCTACTGTACACATACAGCTCAGCTACATGTACATTACACATATACAGCTCTACTGTACACATACAGCTCAGCTACATGTACATTACACATATACAGCTCTACTGTGTACACATACAGCTCAGCTACATGTACATTACACATATACAGCTCTACTGCGTACACATACAGCTCAGCTCAGCTACATGCACATTACACATATACAGCTCTACTGTGTACACATACAGCTCAGCTACATGTACATTACACATATACAGCTCTACTGTACACATACAGCTCAGCTACATGTACATTACACATATACAGCTCTACTGTGTACACATACAGCTCGGCTACATGTACATTACACATATACAGCTCTACTGTGTACACATACAGCCCGGCTACATGTACATTACACATATACAGCTCTACTGTGTACACATACAGCTCGGCTACATGCACATTACACATATACAGCTCTACTGTGCACACATACAGCTCTGCTACATGCGCATTACATATATACAGCTCTACTGTGTACACATACAGCTCAGCTACATGCACATTACACATATACAGCTCTACTGTGTACACATACAGCTCAGCTACATGCACATTACACATATACAGCTCTACTGTGTACACATACAGCTCAGCTACATGTACATTACACATATACAGCTCTACTGCGTACACATACAGCTCAGCTCAGCTACATGCACATTACACATATACAGCTCTACTGTGTACACATACAGCTCAGCTACATGTACATTACACATATACAGCTCTACTGTACACATACAGCTCAGCTACATGTACATTACACGTATACAGCTCTACTGTGTACACATACAGCTCGGCTACATGTACATTACACATATACAGCTCTACTGTGTACACATACAGCTCGGCTACATGTACATTACACATATACAGCTCTACTGTGTACACATACAGCTCGGCTACATGTACATTACACATACAGCTCTACTGTGTACACATACAGCTCAGCTACATGTACATTACACATATACAGCTCTACTGTGTACACATACAGCTCAGCTACATGTACATTACACATATACAGCTCTACTGTGTACACATACAGCTCAGCTACATTACACATATACAGCTCTACTGTGTACACATACAGCTCAGCTCCATGCACATTACACATATACAGCTCTACTGTGTACACATACAGCTCAGCTACATGTACATTACACATACAGCTCTACTGTGTACACATACAGCTCAGCTACATGTACATTACACACATACAGCTCAGCTACATGTACATTACACACATACAGCTCTACTGTGTACACATACAGCTCAGCTACATTACACATATACAGCTCTACTGTGTACACATACAGCTCAGCTCCATGCACATTACACATATACAGCTCTACTGTGTACACATACAGCTCAGCTACATGCACATTACACATATACAGCTCTACTGTGTACACATACAGCTCAGCTACATGCACATTACACATATACAGCTCTACTGTGTACACATACAGCTCAGCTACATGTACATTACACATATACAGCTCTACTGTGTACACATACAGCTCAGCTACATGTACATTACACATATACAGCTCTACTGTGTACACATACAGCTCAGCTACATGCACATTACACATATACAGCTCTACTGTGTACACATACAGCTCAGCTACATGCACATTACACATATACAGCTCTACTGTGTACACATACAGCTCAGCTACATGCACATTACACATATACAGCTCTACTGTATACACATACAGCTCAGCTACATGTACATTACACATATACAGCTCAGCTACATGCACATTACACATATACAGCTCTACTGTGTACACATATAGCTCAGCTACATGTACATTACACATATACAGCTCTACTGTGTACACATACAGCTCAGCTCCATGCACATTACACATATACAGCTCTACTGTGTACACATACAGCTCAGCTCCATGCACATTACACATATACAGCACTACTGTGTACACATACAGCTCAGCTACATGCACATTACACATATACAGCTCTACTGTGTACACATACAGCTCAGCTACATGCACATTACACATATACAGCTCTACTGTGTACACATACAGCTCAGCTACATGCACATTACACATATACAGCTCTACTGTGTACACATACAGCTCAGCTACATGCACATTACACATACAGCTCTACTGTGTACACATACAGCTCAGCTACATGTACATTACACATATACAGCACTACTGTGTACACATACAGCTCAGCTACATGTACATTACACATATACAGCTCTACTGTGTACACATACAGCTCAGCTACATGTACATTACACATATACAGCTCTACTGTGTACACATACAGCTCAGCTACATGCACATTACACATATACAGCTCTACTGTGTACACATACAGCTCAGCTCCATGCACATTACACATATACAGCACTACTGTGTACACATACAGCTCAGCTACATGCACATTACACATATACAGCTCTACTGTGTACACATACAGCTCAGCTACATGCACATTACACATATACAGCTCTATTGTGTACACATACAGCTCAGCTACATGCACATTACACATATACAGCTCTACTGTGTACACATACAGCTCAGCTACATGTACATTACACATATACAGCACTACTGTGTACACATACAGCTCAGCTACATGTACATTACACATATACAGCTCTACTGTGTACACATACAGCTCAGCTACATGTACATTACACATATACAGCTCTACTGTGTACACATACAGCTCAGCTACATGCACATTACACATATACAGCTCTACTGTGTACACATACAGCTCAGCTACATGTACATTACACATATACAGCTCAGCTACATGCACATTACACATATACAGCTCTACTGTGTACACATACAGCTCAGCTCCATGCACATTACACATATACAGCTCTACTGTGTACACATACAGCTCAGCTCCATGCACATTACACATATACAGCTCTACTGTGTACACATACAGCTCAGCTACATGCACATTACACATATACAGCTCTACTGTGTACACATACAGCTCAGCTACATGTACATTACACATATACAGCTCTACTGTACACATACAGCTCAGCTACATGTACATTACACATATACAGCTCTACTGTGTACACATACAGCTCGGCTACATGTACATTACACATATA
Organism: Hyla sarda; assembly: GCF_029499605.1. Taxonomy (NCBI): domain Eukaryota; kingdom Metazoa; phylum Chordata; class Amphibia; order Anura; family Hylidae; genus Hyla; species Hyla sarda. The sequence continues at coordinate 4,153 of NW_026610222.1, read as the reverse complement.
CAGCTCTACTGTGTACACATACAGCTCAGCTACATGTACATTACACATATACAGCTCTACTGCGTACACATACAGCTCAGCTCAGCTACATGCACATTACACATATACAGCTCTACTGTGTACACATACAGCTCAGCTACATGTACATTACACATATACAGCTCTACTGTACACATACAGCTCAGCTACATGTACATTACACATATACAGCTCTACTGTGTACACATACAGCTCGGCTACATGTACATTACACATATACAGCTCTACTGTGTACACATACAGCCCGGCTACATGTACATTACACATATACAGCTCTACTGTGTACACATACAGCTCGGCTACATGCACATTACACATATACAGCTCTACTGTGCACACATACAGCTCTGCTACATGCACATTACATATATACAGCTCTACTGTGTACACATACAGCTCAGCTACATGCACATTACACATATACAGCTCTACTGTGTACACATACAGCTCAGCTACATGTACATTACACATATACAGCTCTACTGCGTACACATACAGCTCAGCTCAGCTACATGTACATTACACATATACAGCTCTACTGTACACATACAGCTCAGCTACATGTACATTACACATATACAGCTCTACTGTGTACACATACAGCTCAGCTACATGTACATTACACACATACAGCTCAGCTACATGTACATTACACACATACAGCTCTACTGTGTACACATACAGCTCAGCTACATTACACATATACAGCTCTACTGTGTACACATACAGCTCAGCTCCATGCACATTACACATATACAGCTCTACTGTGTACACATACAGCTCAGCTACATGCACATTACACATATACAGCTCTACTGTGTACACATGCAGCTCAGCTACATGCACATTACACATATACAGCTCTACTGTGTAAACATACAGCTCAGCTACATGTACATTACACATATACAGCTCTACTGCGTACACATACAGCTCAGCTCAGCTACATGCACATTACACATATACAGCTCTACTGTGTACACATACAGCTCAGCTACATGTACATTACACATATACAGCTCTACTGTACACATACAGCTCAGCTACATGTACATTACACATATACAGCTCTACTGTGTACACATACATTACACATATACAGCTCTACTGTGTACACATACAGCTCAGCTACATGTACATTACACATATACAGCTCTACTGTGTACACATACAGCTCAGCTACATGTACATTACACATATACAGCTCTACTGTGTACACATACAGCTCAGCTACATGCACATTACACATATACAGCTCTACTGTGTACACATACAGCTCAGCTACATGTACATTACACATATACAGCTCTACTGTGTACACATACAGCTCAGCTACATGCACATTACACATATACAGCTCTACTGTATACACATACAGCTCAGCTACATGTACATTACACATATACAGCACTACTGTGTACACATACAGCTCAGCTACATGTACATTACACATATACAGCTCTACTGTGTACACATACAGCTCAGCTACATGTACATTACACATATACAGCTCTACTGTATACACATACAGCTCAGCTACATGCACATTACACATATACAGCACTACTGTGTACACATACAGCTCAGCTACATGCACATTACATATATACAGCTCTACTGTGTACACATACAGCTCAGCTACATGCACATTACACATATACAGCTCTACTGTGTACACATACAGCTCAGCTACATGTACATTACACATATACAGCACTACTGTGTACACATACAGCTCAGCTACATGTACATTACACATATACAGCTCTACTGTGTACACATACAGCTCAGCTACATGTACATTACACATATACAGCTCTACTGTGTACACATACAGCTCAGCTACATGTACATTACACATATACAGCTCTACTGTGTACACATACAGCTCAGCTACATGTACATTACACATATACAGCTCTACTGTGTACACATACAGCTCAGCTCCATGCACATTACACATATACAGCTCTACTGTGTACACATACAGCTCAGCTACATGTACATTACACATATACAGCTCTACTGTGTACACATACAGCTCAGCTACATGCACATTACACATATACAGCTCTACTGTGTACACATACAGCTCAGCTACATGTACATTACACATATACAGCTCTACTGTGTACACATACAGCTCAGCTACATGCACATTATACATATACAGCTCTACTGTGTACACATACAGCTCAGCTACATGTACATTACACATATACAGCTCTACTGTGTACACATACAGCTCAGCTACATGTACATTACACATATACAGCTCTACTGTGTACACATACAGCTCAGCTACATGTACAGCTCTATTGTGTACACATACAGCTCAGCTACATGTATGTTACACATATACAGCTCTACTGTGTACACATACAGCTCAGCTACATGTACATTACACATATACAGCTCTACTGTGAACACATACAGCTCAGCTACATGTACATTACACATATACAGCTCTACTGTGTACACATACAGCTCAGCTACATGTACATTACACATATACAGCTCTACTGTGTACACATACAGCTCAGCTACATGTACATTACACATATACAGCTCTACTGTGTACACATACAGCTCAGCTACATGCACATTACACATATACAGCACTACTGTGTACACATACAGCTCAGCTACATGTACATTACACATATACAGCTCTACTGTGTACACATACAGCTCAGCTACATGTACATTACACACAGCTCTGCTGCAGACATATATAACACACACATACACAGCTCTGCACCACGCACATCACACACACACAGCTCTGCTGCATACACATAACTTCAGCTCATCCAGCAGCGATCACAACCAGCACAGCAGAGTCCTGCATACACTGAGCAGATGAGCCTAGAGCAGCAGCCCCTGATCATGTGACTCTTTGTCTCCTCCCACTTCCTCTACGTGACTGATCACATGACGGTGACATCATCGCAGGTCCTGTAAGCACAGGTGGAGGTATGTGTGTTTTTGTGTCTATTTATGGGGAGATTTATAACCTGTCTGTAGGAGATCCTGTCCTTGTTGCCCATAGCGACCAATCACAGCTCAGCTTATATTTCTCATAGTACGCTTGGACACTGAAAGCTGCGCTTTTATTGGTCCCTGTGGGCAACAATGACAGTTTCTCTTTTACACAATTCAGCTGTAGGTTTATAATACATCATTCGGGTTATAATGGGCAGCGACGCATCCGTAATAAAACATCTCCGTATCCCAGCGCATTTCAATCATAAACGTTGCTTAATCTCGGCAAATAAAGACTTAAATGAACGTTCGTCTTTAACCACTTAAGGACCAAGGGCGTACCTGTACGCCCCTGGGAATCTCGGTCCCCACCACACGCCGGAGCGGGATGCCTGCTGAAATCATTCAGCAGGCATCCCGTGCAAATGCCTGGGCCCCCAACCCCAATGCCCCGTCCCCCCCGAATCCCCCCAAGACCCACCACCCCAATGTTGGCAATCGCTGCAAATCGCCGATCAATTCAGATCGGCGATTTGTGCAGATTCCGGGCTGATCGGGTCTCTGGTACCGGCTCGCCCGGAAAATAGGGATAGGAGCGAGGTGGCGGGGGTGCCACCTCCTCCTATCCCCTGCGATTGGACGGTCAGGACTGACCGGCGAATCGCAGGGCAGGTGCGGGGGTGACAGTTCATTTCCCCTGCTCTGCCCACCCCTGGAAGTCCGGGCAGAGCAGGGGAAGATGGCGGCGATGGCCCGGCAGCAGATATCTGATTACCGGCGGGGGCCGGCGCAGGCAAGTGGATACAGGGATGGCGGTGTCAGATGCAGCAGTGAAGATCGCCATAAAGTGATCTTCACTGCTGCTTCTAGTTGTTTCAAATCTACAATTTCCAGCATGCCCAGACAGCTTTTGGCTGTCTGGGCATGCTGGGAGTTGTAGTTTTGCAACATCTGGAGGGCCACAGTTTGGACACCACTGTGCAGTGGTCTCCAATCTGTGCCCTTCTAAATGTTGCAAAACCACAACTCTCAGCATGCCCAGACCGTCCAGGCATGCTGGGAGTTGTAGTTCTGTAACATGTGGCCCTTCAGATGTTGCAGAACTACAACTCTTAGCATGCCTGGACAG
>NW_026610221.1:0-16395 GCF_029499605.1 Hyla sarda | reverse complement strand
ATCAGCTCGCACTACAGAGGTGCCGCCTATCAGCTCGCACTACAGAGGTGCCGCTTATCAGCTCGCACTACAGAGGTGCCGCTTATCAGCTCGCACTACAGAGGTGCCGCCTATCAGCTCGCACTACAGAGGTGCCGCTTATCAGCTCGCACTACAGAGGTGCCGCTTATCAGCTCGCACTACAGAGGTGCCGCTATCAGCTCGCACTACAGAGGTGCCGCTTATCAGCTCGCACTACAGAGGTGCCGCTTATCAGCTCGCACTACAGAGGTGCCGCTTATCAGCTCGCACTACAGAGGTGCCGCTTATCAGCTCGCACTACAGAGGTGCCGCTTATCAGCTCGCACTACAGAGGTGCCGCTTATCAGCTCGCACTACAGAGGTGCCGCTTATCAGCTCGCACTACAGAGGTGCCGCTTATCAGCTCGCACTACAGAGGTGCCGCTTATCAGCTCGCACTACAGAGGTGCCGCTTATCAGCTCGCACTACAGAGGTGCCGCTTATCAGCTCGCACTACAGAGGTGCCGCTTATCAGCTCGCACTACAGAGGTGCCGCTTATCAGCTCGCACTACAGAGGTGCCGCTTATCAGCTCGCACTACAGAGGTGCCGCTTATCAGCTCGCACTACAGAGGTGCCGCTTATCAGCTCGCACTACAGAGGTGCGCTTATCAGCTCGCACTACAGAGGTGAGCCCCTGTACAGTTTTTCATTATCAAATTCACATATCTTCTAAGGCTGGGCTCACATTTATCAGGAGCAGCATATATCACTGAGCAGTATATAATGCAGACATGTTTGCTGCCAGCCCCAGGGAAGCTGAAACTTGCAGCCTCTAAGGAGGATAGTTTCTGGGAAATTCCCACCAATGTTCGAAGTGACCGCACTGCATTAGGAATTTGATTATATCTAATGGCTTTGTTTTCCACTGTGGTTTGCAGTGACTTGAATTTGTCCCTAGAAAGAATTCCTGTTTGACTTAGAAAGTGAGTAATCCTATTAAAACCTGTTAGTATCTTGTGTTTTTTGAGACCCAGATCAGTTTGTATTTATCAGGCTCCAAAACCTGTTTTGGTGTAGAGTAAAATGCCAAAATAGTATAATAGTAAATAGGGTCATGTTAACAAGAACCTGTAGCCAAACCAAGAAAAGTTTGGTATGTATTAGCCTAGAGCTTAACAAATCCCAGGTTCTATGGCGACTAATAATTTTGCAGTGGCATCCAGGTTTTTACTCATCCCTTTCCAATAAGGATTGTACATATGCCGATCCCCCATTTTACCTGCGGTTGCTCAGGAGAATGGAGCATCACATCACCGCCATGACTACTGATTGGTTGCAGCAGTCACGGGACATTGGAGCTACAGCTAATTTAAATGAGGCTATATGCCCCATCCTTGACAAGTTATTTTTGTTTAATTTTTTTTCTTTGAACATTTACTTATTCTGTTTCCAATCTGCTGTAGGAAATCCACACTAAAATCTATTTCATTTGGTGTAGATTTGCTACTACAGATTTGGATGTGGGAGTGTTGATAAACATCTGCAGCATTTTTTTCTCGTGGGAAAATAACCTTAGGAACATCCCAAGATATGATTCTTCCTGTGCTTTAGAAACTAATCATTCGAGACTAGAAGTTACACCATAAAATCAGAAATTTAGGAAACCTTCCTTTAGCTTCTTGCTATCTAAACAATGAGCAACGTGAAACCCTGACAGGGTCTCTTATCGGAATGATCTCTGATTCACCTTGATCATCTGTGCTCTGAGTTATTGGAGCAGTTGGCCAGCATTGATTTTCAGACCTCCCTCTATTTGTATATAGGGAGAGATCTGTGAATCAGAGCCAGGACTAATGTGATGACTTGGAATATGACTCTTAACATGGCAGCCACCAAGGCCTTCAGAAGGCCACTGCGATCTTCAATGCCATCTGGAACCCACCAGTAAAGGAGCAAGCTCAGCTTCTGAGCTTTCTCCATACCTTCCAACCTTACCTATGAGGTACCTATACGATCTGCGGACAGAGAATGAGCACTTTACACGTAAGGAATGGTTCATCTCACAGCTATATTTCCAGATCCCTCTATACACATGAAAACTCAGTTCAGCTGAGCGTTTATGTGTTGTGAAAGGTAAACCCCCGCCAAATGTCTCTGACTTATCTTTCCGAGAGCAAAAGGTTTGGGTAGTTGTAATCCAGTTGGAGGCCTCAATACCCATTTAAGAATCAGTCGTTACTTCATAAACCAGTGGGTTCGGCTGACGTTAGCTTTTCAGACTTTATTTATTTTCCTTCTTGCTGAGAGAGTTGGGGAGTAAGGCCAAATGGGTTGGGGTTGTAAGTCAGAGTTCTATGTGTTTTATGTGTGCAGAAATGTGCTTTTTATTTGATTTATTTCTTATTTGTCTGCAGAGCATGAAAATTAAGTACTTTCAGACAATTAGGAAAGAATGTGTTTTGGGGTGGGCTTTGCATTTCCAGTAAAGTAATTCTGTAAGGACCATTGTAACCAATAAACCTACCATTTTTAAGTTAATTTGCTGTTTGTGTTGTACATTTGCTCTTTGTGTCCTAATGTACATACAGCATTAGGGCATTTATTTAATTATCTACCAACTCTTGGCTGTTGGAATACAGTCAGTATGTCTGGCTATACACGTTATGTTTTATTGAGGAATAAAAAAGAAACATGATTATTTCCTACATTTGGTAATGGGAAAGAAAATTGTATTTAGTTTACATTTTGTGTTTGGTTCCCAGATTTAGTTTACGGTTTTTCCTTTGTCCCTAAGTTCCCTTTAAATATCATCTGCAGGCAGAAAGAACTGTATTGGGCTAAAGGGCATGTTCACACAGCTAAAATCCATGCTGATTTGGAAGTGGAATTTGCTCCTATTTTCAAATCTGCGCAGTTTTGCACACAAAAAAACATGTCCTAATATTTATGATTGGGAAATTACACATTAAAGGAAAACTGTCAATTGTCACCCTGACTAACCAGTGGTACTGGCTGGTAGCACGGATGACACTGATTAAAATGATGCCTACCTCGATTGGATCCTTCTGCATTGCTGAGTATTTATTCTTTTTCCAATTATGCTAATTAGCTTCTTGGGGCACGAGTGGGGTTACGATCCATACCTTGGACACACTGATGTCAGCGCTGTTCATTCAGCGCACGGCCCGGCTCATAAATATCCAATTCATCCCACCCCGCTCTGTGTAGGTGCCTACTCTGCATGCGCCGCATCCTGGGTACACCAAGATGGCCGTGGGTGTGATGCTGTGCCGTGGCCATCTTGGTGTACCCAAGAAGCCACATATGTGTAGTAGGGCATTAAACAGAGCAGGGAGCCAGAGGGAGAACATGAATATTTATGAGCAGGGCCAATCGCTCAACAAACAGCGCTGACGTTAGCATGCCCAAGATATAGATCACAACCCCATCATAATGCCTCATAATGCCCCCCCGATATCAGTCTTACTCCCTCCATGAACCCTCTCCTCCTATAAGCGGAGGATGCGGTAAGTGTGGGATTCATTTCTACTATTTACTGCTGTATTCATTTATGTTCTCTCTTTATCCTCGCACCACTCACACCACCCCATGATTTGATATAGTAGCGCTGACTTCACATGGAACTACCTCCTAGGTGCTTGACTCATTAATCTCAGTACATTGAACGGTGCCTCCTTTTCTCCGTTAGCATCGATCATAACCCCACCCACGCCCTAAGCTGGTAATTAGCATTATTGGAAAAAGAAGAAATACCCAGCAACTGATCCGATCAAGTTAGGCATCATTTTAATCAGTGTCATCCGTGCTTCCAGCCAGTACCACTGGTTAATGTGGTGACACTGGTGACAGTTTTCCTGTAAGTACAGCTTCCTGTACATGACGCAAGCATCAGATCATCATGCACGGCAGGTCCCGGCTGCTATCAGCAGCCAGGGACCCACTGGTAATGGCGGACATCAGCAAACACACAGATGTCCGCCATTAACCCCTTAGATGGTGTGATCAATACAGATCACAACATCTGCAGTAATGCGGGCATTCTGATGGATGATTGGATCGCCCACGGCACAGTCTAAGAATTTTTTTTTTTAAATCCTCCCCCCAATAAAATTGTAAATTGCCCGTTTCCCATTTTACCCCAAAAATCTTTTAAAAATTCATTAATAAACATATTTGGTATCACCGCGTGCGTAAATGTCCGATAGACATGATTGGAGGGGGCGTGGTGTGACGTAATATCTCCAGTCCTGGAAACACAGGTTTCTGAGACTGGAGCAGCAGCCCTGCATAGAATGTGGGTGCTGCACGGAGATCACGGGGGGTCCCAGCGGCGATCAGACATATTATCCCCTTTCCTTTGGATAGGGGATAAGATGGCTTTGGCCGGAATACCCTTTAAGGGGTTAAGACCTTGTGTATTTTGAGGCTAAAAAATGCATGTCTTTGAAGGGGGAAAATTTATTGCCCAGAGCAAAAGGGGGAAGCATTGCTAGTACAGCATAAGGAACATCTCCGTTACACAGAAAGGCTAATTTGTATTTCTTTTTCAAAGAATTACAACAGAGTGGCTGAACAGTAAACTGCATAGCTTAAGATGGGAGGGTACCCCTTTAACCTCACATCATTGTGAAAGGAGCCATCAGTGAAGAGAAACAGACATGGTCGCTCATCTGCATCTTGTACAACGATTCTGTGCTTTGTTTCACAATGTTTTTATTGAATTTTATAAACATAAGAAATGTAACATATAACATATTATGACATCAGATGTGTCAGAGTTTACATATGAACATGCATAACAACCTTGACTGGTGGAGCATAATTGTTCATCCAAACAGTGTCATGCATATTCACAAAGGATCTATCAGGTCCAAAGGGACCTTAATTGAAATTTGAGAGCAAGAAAATAACAATAAGAAGGAAAACAATAAAACAATAAAATAGTGAGTCTCCATAACTTCTACAAAATCAATCAAAATTGCTGAATCAGGCAGTTGTCTGGTATTTGGTAGAATTCAGAATCGAGGTGTCACAAGGGTGTCACAAGGGTCAGCCGTCTTATACACTCGAAGAACCGCTCTTTTGTGTGTAGTAAGCTAAATTGTATCATAACTTGTTTGTCATATAAAATGTTACTAGCCTCCAAATGGAAATCAAAAGAGATTCCACACATTAACGAATTAATAAATACACTGCTATCTCATTATAACTATGAGCTAATATTTTTTGGTCAAAAGGGAAAAAGAGATGAGTGTACAGCCTCATGGGAATCCTGGATTAAGCTTTATAAACCCCCATAGACCCTTACTATCTAAACTAAGTTATGATTCTGTGCTTTGTACAGTATGATCAGAACTTACAGAACTTTGTTCATGCTCCAGAATTTCTGCATGGAATTCCGCATAAAAATTCTGCATCAAAATTCTACATGAATTTATAGCCAATACACTTCAGTGGGATTCCACTTTCCCATTCCCACAGCAGAATTTCCTTTGCAGGAATTCCATTGAGGTGAATGGGCAATTAATTTCAGAATTTTCATGCAGAATTCCATGCAGAATTTCTGCCATGTGAACATAGCCTAACAATCTGTTAGTTTTATATAGATGCAGAGAAGCACAGGTTCTTTGTGCAAGATGTAGATGTGTGACTGGTTTTCTCCATTGATGTCTTTGAGTTTGGTCACACGGGACGTATCTGCCCCACCCAAACACCCCAGGCCCATTTTAATAAATGTTGATAGTTAAACGTTTTTCATTTTATCATATATAATTTCTTATAATTTCCTCTGACCTCAAGTTTGAGGACCTCAGTAAAACCCTCAGCATCCTGATAGTGGCAGTCAGTAAACATAGAATCTCGTACAGTTTATTATAAGAGTTGTTTAGTGCATTTGGTCACAGATTGTGATTTACTCTTCTTTTCTTAATATTATAAAACCAAATGGAAAATATGAGTCAGATGAACTGATAATTTAGGCATTTCCTTTACAATTCTGTCTTGTACAAGCTTTGCATAACCATGGAAAGTTTGTGTATGGAATTATTTATATAGGGCTTTCATATGTTAGCCTTTTGTCTCCTCAACTACTAGTTTGATGCAGTTTCCCACACTAAATTATTGGTCTTACGCCAGCATTCTGACGGATGTGTGGACATTGCAATGGTAGTCTGGGGACTGAGTTTTATGTGGTAATATGGACAGGCTCAACAAAAATATAATAATAAAAAAAAATGTCCCAATGTAGGGCTTATGGACTAGGGATCGACCGATATCTTTTTTGTAGGCCCATACCGATAATCGGTGGAGGTTAGGGCCGATAGCCGATAACTTATACCGATATTCTGGTATAAGTTATCGGCTATTTATCCCCCCGCGACACCGCTGCAGATCATTGATTTAAAGCGGCGCTTTAAATCAATGCACTGCAGTGGCTTTTGTGGTGCCATAGGCAGCCGCCGCCACCACCCGCTTCTCTCCCCCTACCTGTCAGGGTGGTCCGGGCCATCCATCCTTCCTGTAGTGTCCGGCAGCATTCCGGGTGGAGGGTGAACCGGTCCGGGCTGTCCTTCTTCTCCGGGGGTGCTCTTTTCCACTCCGGGCAGGCTCCTGCCTAGTAACGCAGCATAGACGCCGCTGCGCAGTGACGCCCGTGCGTAGCAACGCACCTGACGTCACGGCGTAGCGGCGTCTATGCAGCGTACTAGGCCGGAGCCTGCCCGGAGTGGAGAAGAGCACCCCCGGAGAAGAAGGACAGCCCGGACCGGTTCACCCTCCACCCGGAATGCCGCCGGACACTACAGGAAGGATGGATGGCCCGGACCACCCCCATTATGGGTAAGTTCAATTTTTTTTTATTGACTCGGAGGGTGGGGGAGGGGCCCGACTGGTATAGCGGTATGGGCAAAAATCGATACTGTGGGAGAAAAAAAACGGTATCCGGTTCATAACGGTATACCGCCCAGCACTATACCGCCCAGCACCGATAATATCGGCCATACCGATAATCGGTCGATCCCTAATATGGACATCTATAAGAACCCTCTTCTGCCCTTGCAGACTCAGGACTGATCATGCTAAATTTTCACTTTTTTAAATTTGGAAATGTAGCCATAATTAAGGACCCAATGTCTAATGAAGATCATTAATAAACAATCTTTTGCTCTTGCAGCCCTGGTTCTATTCATATAATATCCAACATAATTTTGTGGATATTGATATTGGATATTGATGTATTCTATAAAAATAGAAATTTCCATTCTCTGAATGTTAGCGTAACAAAATAAAGGTGATAGGAAGTTTGTTCCTTGGTGGCGTCTTTAGTCCAATAATCTTAATTTTCTTTTAATTAAAAATTTGGATAAGGAAAAGAAATGAAATGCTCTGGCTCCACTGTGTTGGAATATGTGTGTTTGATTATATGTATGTATCAACACAAAGGTGCATTGATGGGTTACTTGGCTTATGAATTTTCAAAAAAAGAATGTATAAAATTCTGAAATGGTTACCTGTCCAGGGTGAAAAGGTTCCCACATTGATTTTAATAAAGAATTGACTAGGCATGCTATAGTCTAGTTTTATAGAAGTTATATTCTTGTAAATAGGGGGCAGTATTAAAGTAGTTATTTTCTTGTATATAGGGGCAGTATAATAATAGTTCTTGTATGTAGAGCGGCAGTATCACAGTTATATTATTGCACTTAGAGGTAGTATCATACTGCGTATACTCATTAATTCTTGTATTTAGGGGGCAGTATTATATTCTTTAACAAAGGGAGAAATTATGAAAAGACTTCAGCTTCATATCACAATTTGCAAATTCAAGGGAGCACTTTCGATCATTTTGGTCCTGTTTGGAGTTCTGTAAAGATCAGAATAGTCCAGCATCAGAATTGTCCTAATATATTTCCACTAAAGGAAAACATCTCAAAATATTAGACAGTAGACAGTCGTTTTATATGTTAAAGTTCAGCAGCTCAGATGCTGCCATCCTTTATGCTATGTAATGGCTCCAATATCCTAAACTGGACACCGTTTAGGTACTCACTCTATATTGAGACCACTGGTAGGACCCTATCTTAATGAATGTCACCCTAAGTAGAGGCCTGTGTATGCTCACCTTTTCAAGCAATAGATGTCATATACCCATACAAATACCCATACACTTGTCAGCTGAACCTGAAGCTCACACTGAGAGGACCATGTAACATATCAATGTATGCCTATCTACTAGGGATCGACCAATATTGATTTTTTTAGGGCCGATACCGATAATCTGTGAACTTTGAGGCCGATAGCCTATAATTTATACCGATATTCCAGTATAAATTATCGGCTATTTCTCTCCACAATCCCCCATCCCGGGCCCCTCAGAAGCCGCTGCAGATCAATGATTAAAAGTGGGCACTTTAAATCAATGAACTGCAGCGGCTTTTGCGGGACCAGAGACCGCCGCCGACACCCGCTTCTCTCCCCTGGCCTGTCCTGGGGTCCTCCAGAGTCCAACCACCACCCCCTGCCTATCCTCTGGCCTGAGACCGCTGCAGCCCGCTTTTCTCCCCCTGCCTGTCCTGGGGTCCTCCTGAGTAGTGTTGAGCAGCATAGGCCATATTCGAATTCGCGATATTTCGCGAATATATGGACGAATATTCGTCATATATTCGCATATTCGTAATAGACGCGTTTTATTTTTGCATATGCGAAAATTCGTACACCAGTCTCACACAGTAGTATTAGAGCCTTCTTTACACCACACAAGCTGGAAGCAGAGAGGGGTGATCACTGTGATGTGTACTGTGAAAAAAAAAAAAAGAATATTCCTAATTACGATTATATAGTGCTATATTCACGAATATTCGGGAATTCGCGAATATGCGATGTTCGCGAATAAAATTCGCATTGAAAATATTCGCGAGCAACACTACTCCTGAGTCCAACCATCACCACTGCCCCATTGCCTCCCCCATCCCCGGTTTTATAATTACCTGTTCCCGGGGTCCGCGCTACTTCTGGCTCCAGCGGCATCCTGAGCTGTCACTGTGCGCACTGACGGTGACGTCGCGTTGAGGACGTCACTCGTCATTGCACAGCGCACAGCAACAGCTCAGGACGCCGCAGGAGCCAGAAGTAGCTCGGACCCCGGGAACAAATAATTATAAAACCGGGGATGGGGGAGGCAATGGGGCAGCGGCGGCAGCGGTCGTCTCTGGCCGGGGGGGGGGGGTGCGGGGCGTTAAAGGCATATCGGCAAGGTAATTGCCGAAACCGATAATGTCCAAAATTGTGAATATCGGCCAAACCAATAATCGGTCGATCCCTACTATCTACTAATGGGAAAAAAATTATTTTGGACTACTACCTTAATAATACTTACCTGGCTCTCCCCATCGGAGTGTACCAGATATCTGTCAATACCTCCTTGTGTCACACCATGACAATTATTGTTCAGTGAGATGAGTGACAGGAGTCTATGTTAATGATTTCACTCCTGCTTCCTCTGCACTGCATTGGATGTTGCTTGATTGGGACTAGCATTGTATGTACAGAGTGTATATAAGTTTTTACTACTTCTATACTCACCGAATGTATTTTGTGGAGGTCTATGCCAACCAGCTACTAGACCACTAACGGTCTGTGGCACCTTCCCATTCCATCCGCTACTAGGGAGAGATTGGAGGTTCCGGATACAGGTTGGCACTCTCTAGGAAGACCTCCCTGTATTAATAGGTAGGGGGTCCATACGGGCCAGTGTATAGGGGCCGTTGGTAACTGATCCAGCATCTAGGATCAGCTGTTTTTGCTATATATTTGTGTTATCCATATATCCTTGCATTTATTTATGCATGTGTTTCTATTTTAATGTATACCACTAAAAGAGTTACTTTTATGACCTAAGTGTTTTTTCCATTTTGTGCTCAGCCTACACACAGGTCCATACGCATCAAACACTCTCCCCTTTAGTTTCTTACATCCTTTATGCTAAGTAAGCAAACCCTTCAAAGCCTGTCAGCCATGAACGATATTTAGCAGCGACAATTGTTCAGCGTTGTATATTTTATACTTCCAGGCTAATTACAGAAGAGGATTCTGGTGTCTTCTCAGTGTTTGGCTTCTGACAGGTGTCACCTCTAATGTTTTCATGTCTCTTCTACACAAATATTAAATTAATGTTCATAGCAAATATAACACAAAATATAGATATCATGCCATATTTCATCACTATAGTGAGAAGGCTGGAGATTGCCTTTTTCTTTTTTGTTAGCTTGCAGAAGTTTATCTTGCATGGTATTTTTTTTTATTTTTGCTAGATTGGCACAGATTTTTCCTGTTTATGCATTCCATTGTTCTAGCCTAGGGGCAAGTGGTAATTTAACGTAATGCTAATTTAATCCTAGTCTTTGTTTCTATGATTTTCAGGGTTTGTTTATTTTTCTTCCTTCTTTTTTTAACTAGTCGAATTCAGGGATTGTAACTGTGTATGAAAATTGGAATTTTTTAAGGAAAAGGTATCCAGCATAATCATATACAGTGGCGCAAAAAAGTATTTAGTCAGCCACCAATTGTGCAAGTTCTCCCACATAAAAAGATGAGAGAGGCTGTAATTTTCATTATAGGTATACCTCAACTATGAGAGACATAATGAGAAAAAAATCCATAAAATCACATTTTAAAGAATTTTTAAAGAATTTTTAAAGAATTTATTTGCAAATGATGGTTGAAAATAAGTATTTGGTCAATAACAAATGTTCATCTCAATACTTTGTTATATACCCTTTGTTGGAAATGGCAGAGGTCAAACGTTTTCTGTAAGTCTTCACAAGGTTTTCACACTGGTATTTGGCCTATTCCTCCATGCAGATCTCCTTTAGAGCAGTGATGTTTTGGGGATGTTGCTGGGCAACACAGACTTTCAACTCCCTCCAAAGGTTTTCTATGGGGTTGACATCTGGAGACTGGCTAGGCCACTCCAGGACCTTGAAATGCTTCTTACGAAGCCACTCTTTCATTGCTCGGGCGGTGTGTTTGGAATCATTGTCATGCTGAAAGACCCAGCCATGTTTCATCTTCAATGCCTGTGCTGATGGAAGGAGGTTTTCACTCAAAATCTCACGATGCTTGGCCCCATTCATTCTTTCCTTTACACCAGGGGTCTCAAAGTGGTTGCCCTCCAGATGTAGAAAAACTTCAACTCCCAGCATTCCCAGACAGCCGTTAGCTGCAGCCAAAGCTGTCTGGGCATGTCCAGTCATGCTGGGAGTTGAAGTTTTGTATTATCTGGAGGGCCACCAGTTGGAGACCCCTGCTTTACATGGATCAGTTGTCCTGGTTCTTTGTCAGAAAAACAGCCCCAAGGCATGATATTTTCACCCCCATGCTTCACAGTAGGTATGGTGTTCTTTGGATGCAACTCAGCATTCTTTCTTTTCTCTTCCAAACACGACGAGTTGAGTTTTTTACCAAAAAGTTCTACTTTGGTTTCATCTGACCATATGACATTCTCCCAATCCTCTTCTGGATCATCCAAATGCTCTCTAGCAAACGTCGGCCGGCCCCAACATGTATTGGTTTAAGCCGGGGGACACATCTGGAACTGCATGATTTCAGTCCCTGGCGGCGTAGTGTGTTACTGATTGTAGCCTTTGTTACTTTGGTCCCAGCTCTCTGCAGGTCATTCACTAGGTCCCTCTGTGTGGTTCTGAGATTTTTTCTCACCGTTCTTGTGATCATTTTGACACCACTGGGTGAGATCTTGCGTGGAGCCCCAGATCGAGGGAGATTATCAGTGGGTATTCAGATTATTCAATCTTCCCAGCCTAGTGCAGGTCTACAATTTTGTTTCTGGTGTCCTTCGACAGCTCTTTGGTCTTGGCCATAGTGGAGTTTGGAGTGTGACTGTTTGAGGTTGTGGACAGGTGTCTTTTATACTGATAACATGTTCAAACAGGTGACATTAATACAGGTAATGAGTGGAGGACAGAGAAGACTCTTAAAGCAGAAGTTACAGGACTGTGAGAGCCAGAAATCGTGCTTGTTTGTAGGTGACCAAATACTTATTTTCCCCCATAATTTGCAAATAAATGCTTTAGAAATAACGCAATGTGATTTTATGGATATTTTTTTCTCATTATGTCTCTCATAGTTGAGGTATACCTATGATGAAATTACAGGCCTCTCTAATCTTTTTAAGTGGGAGAACTTACACAATTGGGGGCTGACTAAATACTTTTTTGCCCGACTGTATATTTGCCAATGTAAATTGTTCCTAAATGAGTCCCATTTTCCTTTTTTTTCTCCAAATGTATTGATTCCATTCATGATTTTGGCTAAAATACTGACTAAAATAGTCTGGCTGTTTCCTTCCCATTGAATTCAATGGAAAAATGTGTCTGTCAGTTCACGTTTAGTTTAATTTTTACGTCCATAATTTTTGAAGTAGTAAAGTTAAGAGCAAGGAACTTATTTTGGGCTGTTTTTTCTTTTTTTTTTCTAAAAATGGTTGTCTTTTAGGGACTTTTTTCCCACTATTTTGTGACATTTACTACTGGTTTACAAGTTGCATTCTTACATTTGCCATTACCCAAAATCAGACAAGACATCTGGAAAAAAAAATGTTAAAAAATTGGATCAAAATCATTCCAAATGCCATAAACATCTGAAAGCTTGAGACTTGTTTTGCCTGTAAAAACTGATGGTTTTTGATGATAAAATAATAAATAATAATAAATAATAATAAATAAAATACTGTGTGTGCACAGCCTAATTTAGTGGGAAAGTTTTCAGCGGACTAATCTCTTTAACCCCTTAAGGACACAGCCTATTTTTTTATTTTACGTCTTTGTTTTTATTTTAATACCAAATTACTGATCAGTACTATTGGTGCTCTTCTTGTACAGTCTGCCTAGGCAGCTCCTGCACTCACTTCTTAGACAGTGAATACGCTGCGAAGTACATGCACGTCACTGTGCACCTAGGACCAGGCAGCAGCTCCATACATGAAGATTGTATGTCCTTTACAGGTTTAAAGTTCATATCCAACTTATCTCGTATGGTAGGTTTCTCTTATATAACAATGTGAATTAGTGTGATCTACATGGCAAATGCTGCTGTTTTTTTCTGTCCTAGATTTTAATAAAATGCAGCTTAGGTATTAAATTCCTAACATAGTTCAGCAGATCCTTTAAAGTCTTGGATGTATCCAAAATATGTTTCTGACATTATTTGGGTCACCAGTCAATACATTTGCATGTACAACAAATAAAAACTTAAAAGGTTGCTTATGTAAGGCAGGGATTCTCAAAATCTTAGACAGGTTTCCTAGAATCATCTGAAGCTAGGGAAGCCATATTGACAGACATTGCCGTAGGATGCACCAAGCCTTATTCTGTCTGCACCAATGTTAGTAACATTTTAACCTTATGCTTTGTGTAGGAGACATGGGGTAAATTATACTAACACTGCCTAATATTTTTACCAGTGATCCCCATCCTGTGGCTCTCCAGCTGTTGCAGAACTACGACTTCCATGAAGCCCTTGTTCTAATTTTTTTATTAATTTATTTTTCCACTGTCTGAAACAAAGAATGTGTCCATTGGTTGTAAGGCATTTAAAGAGTACCTGCCACCAATTAAAGAAAGACTTCAAAGGAACCCGGCTCCACGGCGCTGAACGACCACAACAGAGGGATTAAAGAGGGATTATGTTCTTCCTTGTCTGTTCCCCTCTTCATCCTGAGTCCCCTGCACTTTTTCTTTTTTAATTGTGCCCATTATTTCTAGAGTTATGCCTTTATACAATCTGTTCACTGCCTATGAGCTTTTTCTGCTGCAGGGCGCACTCCTACTTGCATGGTTGAAAGGCGGAAGCGAGAGATATGAGCCACTTCCGGAGTTTGGACTTGTGCCAGTCCGGCACAAGTCCGAGGGCTATGCAGGGCCTGCCGTACACTACAGAACAGAGACCCCTAGTGGGCACTTTTTCAAAGGTGAAAAACTGATGGAAAGATTGATTTTTTTCAATGAAGATATATGGCAAATAGGCATAACATTACATAAGGAATAACATAGCAAAATATTTACTTGATGACAGGTACTCTTTAACAAAAATAGCTGGGGATATACACTATTGGCAAGATTTATCAAAACTTGTGTAAAGGCAGAGTGTTGCAGTTGCCCATAGCAACCAATCAGATGGCTTCTTTCATTTTTCAGAGGCCTTTTTAAAAATAAAAGAAGCAATCTGATTGGTTTCTGTGAGCATCTGCACCACTCTTCCTCCACACAGATTTTGATAAATCTCCCCCCATGTAACCAAAGAATCAGTCGCTTTGTCTTATGCTTCTTTGTAATTCCTATAATGCCGTTTACCCTTTTTATTTATAAAGTTTGTAACATGAGAACTAACCTAACATGTGAGAACTTACCTAACATATTATTAAATTAAAACATTTTTTTTTCTCTTTCAGTGGGATTTCTGAAAGCTATAAGAGGGACTTCAATGTCTCTGGAAATATCAGCTGACAATAAAACAGGGATACAGGTAGATACCACTTGCTATTTTAGCTATGCATATTAGGTTAAATAGATAGAACTGTGATATAATGTGATTTGTACGAAATTATATTGTGGATACTTCTTGACTCGTCTTGGTTAAATGTAAAAATCTACTTTTTATATTACGGTCAGCCCTCCAATATTATTCATTATTGTTAAACCTTAAATAGGCGTTGTCATTTGGACAAACCTAGTACAAGCAAATATAATAGACAACAATCCTTCTCCTCATGTTATCAAACTCCCCCCCCAACTTTTGCTGTTAAAAAGATTTCCGAGAATTAGCTAAGCTTTGCCCTGTGTCTGCCAGTTAGAGATGAAGCCTGCAGATCTGACAATTCCAATTACTGATACTTTTTTTATTTAGTTATCATGTCACATGAAAAAGGGGGTGTTTTCAGTTTTAATTAGGGGAAGGGCTTAGGTAGTTAGGCAGCATTTCCCCCATGGTAAACAGCTGTTCCCTCATAGTAGGCAGCACATGTCCCCCACATTAAGCAGGCAAAAAACGTCCCGTCCCGTCCCCCGAAGGTAGGCAGCAGTTCCCTTATAGTAGGCAAAAGGACACCCCCATGTTCTCTTTATTCTGTGGGTCAATACAGTTTAAATTATACCCAATGATACATGTTTTTCTGTTATTGTACTGCTTTTAAATCTAATCTTTTAAGTCTAACTTTTTAAACAAAATAAGTATTTTTAAAGGTTTTCTATTCTGACCCCTACAATTTATAAGTGTCTGTTCAAGGGCTTATGTTTTTCGCAATGATCTCTAGTTTTTATTGGTATAACTTTTGCGTATAAAAGACTTATAGATAATTTTTTTTCCTTTTTCTGGCATGTTGTGTGACCAAAAATCAGCAATTTTGAACTTTACTATTTTTTTTTTTGACATTTACACAGTTCATCGTGCGGGATCATTAGTATTATATTTTAATAGTTCAGACATTTCCGCACATGGCGATACCAAATATATTTTCTTTTCTTTTTCTTTTTTCTTTTTTTTGGAAAATGGGAAGAGAGTGTGGTTAATTTTTTTTTTATTGTCAGAGGGGCTTACTCACTTTTTATAACTTTTTTTTTTTACGTTTTACTATTTATAGCATTGTCTATTGATTGCTATTACTGTTCAATTCTATGCATTTGGCATAACCCTGATCAGTGAAATCAATGATCTACTTGTATAGTCTGCCAAAAAGTAGACCATACAAGAGGATCACTAGAGTAGCCCTGGCATTTCTGTCCCTATAATCCGACCCCTACATAAATATTCATCTTCTGCTCTCCAGCACGGCGCTGTTACGTGCCATGTTGCGCATAATCATGTACAGCCCGGACCTTGAGTCACCAAGGCCAGCACATACTTGCATTTATCTAGTATTCTCGCAAGTAATGCAACAGAATTAAAGGGGTACTTAGGTGGAAAACATTTATTTCTAAATCAACTGGTGCCAGAAAGAACATAACTTCTATCTAAAAATCTTAACCTTTCCAGTACTTATCAGCTTCTGTATACTACAGAGGAAGTTCTTTAATTTTAAAATTTCTTTTCTGTCTGACCACAGTGCTCTCTGCTGACACCTCTGTCCATGTCAGGAACTGTCCAGAGCAGGAGAGGTTTGCCATGGGGATTTTCTCCTGCTCTGGACAGTTCCTGACATGGACAGAGATGTCAGCAGAGAGAACTGTGGTCTGGTCAGACAGAAAAGAACAACTCGACTTCCTCTTCAGCATACAGCAGCTGTTAAGTACTGGAAAGGTTAAGATACTAGAAGTAAGTTACAAATCTTTTAAACTTTCTGGCACCAGTTGATTTCCACTGGAT
>NW_026610220.1:0-16433 GCF_029499605.1 Hyla sarda | reverse complement strand
ATACTGCTCCTATATACAAGAATATAACTACTATAATACTGCCTCCTATGTACAAGTCAGGATTTGTGATATATCTGACCTTTTTCCGCGGTTGCTCGGGCCACATACCGCCTTCTGTCTTGTAGTTTTTCTCTGGTCTCTTGTACGCTCTCAAACTCCGGGGCGTAGCAGACATGAAGGATTCCTCCGAAGAAACTGCGTTCGTCTAACTTCCTTTTGGCGACTCTGGAAAGTAAAGAGAGAAACAATAGTTGTGAATTGTAAAAAAAAAAAAAGAAAAAAAACATGACCACAAATTTAGTAAATAAGTATATAATACTGTACAATTAGGGATCATCTAAACAAGTGAACTCCAAACTGTGGACCTCCAGATGTTGCAAAACTACAATTCCCAGCATGCCCGGACAGTAGATTATCCCCAATCCAGTGTTTCCCAATCAGGATGCCTCCAGCTGTTGCAAAACTATAACTCCCAGCATGCTTGGACAGCCTTTGGCTGTCCGAGCATGCTGGGAGTTGTAGTTTTGCAACAGCTGGAGGCATCCTGATTGGGAAACACTGCCTTAAAGGGGTACTCCACTGGAAAACATTTTTTTCTAAATCAACTGGTGCCAAAAAGTTCAACAGATTTGTAAATGACTTCCATTTAAAAATCTTAATCCATCCAGTACTTATCAGCTGCTGTATGCTCTACAGGAAGTTCTTTTCTTTTTGAATTTCCTTTCAGTCTGACCACAGTGCTCTCTTCTGACACATCTGTCCATGTCAGGAACTGTCCAGAGTAGAAGTAAATCACCATAGCAAACCTCTCCTGCTCTGGACAGTTCCCGACATGGACAGAGGTGTCAGCAGAGAGCACTGTGGTCAGACCGAAAGAAAATTCAAAAAGAAAAGAACTTCCTGTGGATCATACAGCAGCTGATAAGTACTGGAAGGGTTAAGATTTTTTAATAGAAGTAATTTACAAATCTGTTTAACTTTCTGTCACCTGTTGATTTAAAAAAATATATATATTTTCCAGCTGAGTACCCCTTTAATACATAAAGCATCCTCCGCCTGAGGGTCTCACCGTGCGCTCTGTACGCGCTGGTATTTGATGAGATAAACCTCTGTGAACTGCTCGGCCGGGTATTCATCCAGAGGATTGTATTCTTCTACTGCTCCGTACAGAGCGAACTGCTCGACCAATTCCTTCATAACACCGATGGCCGGGACCCCCTGCACCAGCAAGTACCGAGACTCCAGATTAATGGTGTAAACCTACAGAGGACAAAACAGGTCACTGAAGAGCACAGACACCGCTGACCAACCTATATACATTACATTACTTATCCTGTACTGATCCTGAGTTATATCCTGTATTATACCCCCGAGCTGTACTCACTATTCTGCTGGTGAGGTCACTGTGTACATACATTACATTACTTATCCTGTACTGATCCTGAGTTATATCCTGTATTATACTCCAGAGCTGTACTCACTATTCTGCTGGTGAGGTCACTGTGTACATACATTACATTACTTATCCTGTACTGATCCTGAGTTATATCCTGTATTATACTCCAGAGCTGAACTCACTTTTCTGCTGGTGGGGTCACTGTGTACATACATTACATTACTTATCCTGTACTGATCCTGAGTTATATCCTGTATTATACCCCAGAGCTGTACTCACTATTCTGCTGGTGAGGTCACTGTGTACATACATTACATTACTTATCCTGTACTGATCCTGAGTTATATCCTGTATTATACTCCAGAGCTGTACTCACTATTCTGCTGGTGAGGTCACTGTGTACATACATTACATTACTTATCCTGTACTGATCCTGAGTTATATCCTGTATTATACTCCAGAGCTGTACTCACTATTCTGCTGGTGAGGTCACTGTGTACATACATTACATTACTTATCCTGTACTGATCCTGAGTTATATCCTGTATTATACTCCAGAGCTGTACTCACTATTCTGCTGGTGGGGTCACTGTGTACATACATTACATTACTTATCCTGTACTGATCCTGAGTTATATATCAGACAGGAGGCTCATATCTTGCATTAAACCTTTCTTTTTAATGCCCATAGCAGAAAATTACAGAGAATTTACTTCATAACATTAGAAATTTTTTTTATTAAAACTACAACTCCCAGCAGCCCCTGGAATCCCCTCCCCTGGGGCGGAGACCCTATATAAGGGGCTGGCTGGATCTCCTCTTCCTCTTTCTTTCTGCTCATGGCAGCTAGTTAAGTATAACAATTTTATCTTCATTGTTTTTCATATAGAGATTTCCTTTATTGTTCTTTCATTGTACCAGGTTACTGGTGTGTGGGGACCCTTTCAAGTGTCCCTATTTCTCCAGTTGTCCTGGTTTTGTTTTTTCCAACTCATTCTATATATTTCTATATATACTGTCCTATATTTTCTATTAATTGTATTTCAGTGTTATTATTATCTTCCTTTTCAGTCTCTACATTCCCCCTTTGTGTTTTTCACTGTTCCCGGTTCTGTTACTCCGGGTCCTCTCTCCTGTCAGGCGCCATTTTACCCTACTTTCGCGCCGTCTTCTTCGGCTTATTTTCGCCGCTCTCGTCCTTTTCGCGGGCTCTGCAACATTCGGGGGGCGTGTCCGAGTGACGCGTCCCTTGCGACGCGCCTCCGCTGAGTCCGCGCGTCCTATCACAGAAGTTCTAGCCGTAGTCTCGCGAGACTACGGCTGTGAGCTCTGCTTACTAGGATCCTCCTCCTCTCACCGTCGCCAGTGTTGTGCGAGCGGTGAGAGGAGCGCCAGCATTTAGGTATTGATCCCAGTGAGTTATCTAAGTTAGTTTATTGCTGTCAGTTAGGCTACTTGTAGCTTCCCCCTTATTCATACTGACATCTATAGGATGGCTGGAGATAATTCTACTCCATTTTCTACCCATGTTAATGAGGCTATTGATATTGAAGCCTCCCAAATTATGTCCGCTTCCCAGATTCAGGACTTGATTACTAAGTCCATTCAGGCAGCTCTGGCTGCTAATGTACGTTCTGACCCCTCTTTGCCCTCTACATCTACTGAGCCAGTTAAGGGTAAAGTGACACAAAACCGTAAACATGTGAACGTACACTACGACTCCCCGGCAGGGGAAGTTTATAATGTGCCCCAGGCAGGACCCGAACCGGCCTGCCGCACCCCGCATCTCAGTGACCTCCCTCGACCCTTGTGCCCCAAGGAGAATATTAAAAAAGGGCTGAAGTCCGCCAGGCGTATAAAACCGGACTCATACAACACGTCCAACGACGAGTCATCCGGCGAGTCGGACACGGCTCAAGCCACGGACTCTGACTCTGATAATGAAGATGCGGGGTTTCAGGCTGATTGTCATAATGCCGAACCTGAAGTGTCCAGTGAGGCGATTTTAGACGCTCAGGGACAACCACTCTTCAATCCTGATGAGATCATACATCCTCGCTCAGGTGACTGGGCGCCACTACCACACGTAGCTCAGTACATAGAACATTGGACTAGACGGTCACTAGACCGCACAAATAGGAACAAACTCAGGATGGAATGCCCTAGGCCCTATGTGGCCAAGAAGGTGGCGGTCACCCCAGAGATAGACCCGGTCCTCCTTAAGTACCTGACCCGGGCTGGCAAATATTCCAAGAAGGGCATTGAACGGTCCTTCAAATTAATACAGGATCGCATACTTGATCTGCTTGGACCGCTCACAAAGATTCTTAATTTATCTGAACAAGCAGCCTCAGCTGACCAACCTATAGACTTGTCACAACTTAGAGGTTGGGCCCAGCGTGCGATATGCATGCTAGGCAGCGCAAACACGGCGTGCTCTACCGAACGTCGCCGTTCGATTTTAATGAAGCTGGAACCCCAGCTCAGTCATTTAGCGGAGAATGAGCCCGGACCCTCCGCGGAAGGTCTCCTCTTCGGAGAGGATCTCATTAAGAACATTAATAAGGTGGTCAGCCTATTTTCCAGTCTAGATAAGGCGCAGACCTCACTAAAGAAAACAGGCCAAACTACCAAGGTTTTTGGCAAGGCCGGTAGAGGCAGAGGCCGATCTGCCGGCCGCTCAACCCCCTATAGGCCCTATGTTAGAGCTGCGCACCAACAGTTTGCTCCCGCTCAACAACAGTACACCATGCCGGTGGCCCAGCCGGCTCCTTTCTTTCCCCCTCGAGGACGCCCCTGGAGAGGACGTGGAGGCCGCGGATATCCTAGGTCTCGTCCACCGACCGGTGAGTACACACACAATTTCCATTCCACACACAACGGTGGGGGACAGACTGATGTATTTTACCCACGTCTGGTCCATGATTACGGCAGACGTGTGGATCCTCAATACGGTAGCAGGATACCAGATAGAGTTCCAATCTCTCCCCGTACTGAATTCTATACCTCCACCCATTCAGTTTTCCGCTCAAAACATAGCACTCATAGACAACGAGCTCCGAGAGCTCCTATCCAAACAGGCGGTTATAGAGGTAAACCCCTTGTCCCCCGGTTTTGTAAGCAACCTCTTCTTGGTAAAGAAGAAGGATGGCGGTTATCGCCCGGTGATAAATCTAAGAGATTTAAACCAACACGTGATATATCGGCACTTCAAGATGGAGGGTATCCATCTGTTATGCGACCTTCTCCGGCCAGGAGACTGGTTGGTGAAGATCGACTTAAAGGACGCATATCTTACCGTTCCTATTCACCACTCGTCCCAACCGTTTCTTCGGTTTCTATGGAGGGACCGAATGTGGCAGTTCACCTGCCTGCCATTCGGATTATCATCAGCCCCTTGGTGTTTCACCAAGTTACTGAAACCGGTGGTAGCCGCGCTCCGGAGCAGGGGGGTACGGCTTATCATCTACCTGGACGATCTGCTGATCATGGCACGTTCCAGAACGCAGGCCCTGTTACACAAACAATGGGCGGTTTCTCTGATGGAGGACTTAGGATTCCTCATCAACCACAAGAAATCTGTGCTGACTCCCTCACAAGAACTAGAATTCCTAGGTTTCCTAGTGGATACCAAACGTGCCGTTCTGATGCTACCAACCTCCAAATTAGCTCTGATTCGTAAGGAAATCAGAACGACTTTGCGCAGGGGTCGAGTGTCCCTGAGGATGATTGCACGCATAGTCGGCCTATTATCAGCCTCGATTCAAGCCATCTTCCCGGCCCCACTTCATTATCGGGCCCTTCAACGACTCAAGAACCTTCACATACGCCAGGGTCTCCGCTATGCAGACGAAGTTGCCCTTTGCCCGGAGGCAGTGGAGGAATTACACTGGTGGCTGCGCCATGCCGTCGAATGGAACGGCAAGACTATATTCAATTCCTGCCCGGACATCATAATAGAGTCCGATGCGAGCCGTCAAGGCTGGGGGGCTCGTTGCGGGCGCAATACCACAGGAGGGAGATGGTCCGTAGAGGAGTCTCTCCTCCACATCAATGCCCTGGAACTTTTGGCAGCATTCTTTGCTATCAAGAGTTTTATCCCTCACAATACCAATTGTTGCGTTCTTTTACGCATGGACAATGTGGCTGCGGTTCAATATGTCAACCGCCTTGGGGGGACGAGGTCCAGGGTACTGGCAGACATCGCATCCGAATTCTGGCACTTCTGCTTGTCCCGGGACATCATTCTTATTGCGGAATATCTTCCTGGTGTGTCCAACACAGTGGCAGACTGGAATTCTCGTTATTTGAGGGATTCCAGCGATTGGACATTAGACCGTTCTATTTTTCGGGCTTTGTGGAATCTTTGGGGTCCCTTACACACGGACCTCTTCGCATCTCGCCTCAATCGACAATTGCCTCGCTTTTACAGCTGGAGACCGGACCCGGAAGCATCCGCAGTGGACGCATTCCGCCAGATCTGGTCACGGGGTACACACTATGCGTTCCCCCCATTCAATACGATCTCCAGATTCCTTCTCCAAGTACTGAATCAGAAGGCGACGGTGGTGTTGATCACCCCCTGGTGGCCGACACAACCGTGGTTTCCCCTTCTCCTAGGGATGACAATCGACTTTCCTCGACTGATTCCCCAGTCGCCTCACCTTCTCATGAACCCTATCATGGGTCCTCATCCGTTGATTTTGGAGGGCAACCTTCCACTCCTTGCGTGGTTGGTTTCGGGATCCCGGACATCGGTGGTGACCTTTCACAGTCGGCTAGAGACCTCCTTGCCTTGGCCTGGGCCCCAGGGACTAGATCGGCATATCGATCGGCCTGGGCTTTGTGGGTTCGTTGGTGTGATCAACGGCAAGTTGATGCCATTCAAGCACCTGTCTCAGTGATAGTGAACTACCTTGCGGACTCTTTTGAGTCTGGGAAATCGTATAGTTCACTCAACATGTACAGATCCGCCATATCGGCATACCATTGCCCGGTGGACGCATTGCCAGTTGGCAAACATCCTTTGGTATGTAGGCTCTTAAGGGGAGTAAAATATAAGCGTCCTCCCCGTCCTAGATACCAGTCTACTTGGGATGTCTCCCGGGTGTTAGAACTCTTTTCCTCCTGGGCGGATAATGATGCTCTCTCCTTAAAATTTTTATCCTTCAAAATTACTACCCTTTTATGTTTAGTGTCTATTAAACGGGTGTCGGATGTTAAAGCGTTGGATATCTCCAGGCGACAGTTTTCGCCGGAAGGAGTACGCTTTTCTGTGGTTCGCAGAACTAAGACAGGACTTCACTCCGTCTTCTATCCCTTTTTTCCGGATCACCCGCGCCTGTGCGTAGTACGCTGTCTACAAACATATGAGATGCGGACCACGCCTCTGTGATCCGAGTCTCCCAATCAATTATTGTTATCGTATGTCAAGCCTCATCTTCCGGTATCCTCGGCTACCTTGGCCAGGTGGGTCAGATCAGTCATGGAAATGGCTGGGATTGACATTTCTCTCTTTGGTGCCCACTCTTCTAGAGGAGCTATGGCCACCAAAGTGATTACTTTCGGACCTTTTGTTGGCCGCCGATTGGTCGTCCGAGACGACTTTTCGGCAGTTTTATTTTAGGCCACAAGAACACGTTTCTGTATCTGTACTTTGACATGTCTGTTCTTCTGTCTTTAGCTTTAAAATTGCAAGATATGAGCCTCCTGTCTGATATATAAATAGAGATTTTCCTAGCTAACGTGACGGAAAATATAAGTTATATGAAGACAGGAGGCGAGTATCTTCCCTCCCGACCCCACCCTGTCATGGTGTTCCTTTCTCGTTTCAGGATATTGAAGAACGGGACTTCCTTCTACACAGAAGAATCTGAGGAGACCATGAGTTACAGTGGTTATGCTTTTCTGTTCCAGTTCGAACACAGTTCACGGAGGCCCAGTTGGCCCTGACGACCAGGTTCCAGTTGAAACACAGTTGCTGGGGGCCCAGTTGGCCCTGTCGTCTAGTTCGGGAGATGGAATTCGTTTGCCGTCGGAGTGTATCCGGGGTATCAAGATGTCGTGCGCTGTTCCGAAGTTCGCACGAAAGAAAGAGGAAGAGGAGATCCAGCCAGCCCCTTATATAGGGTCTCCACCCCAGGGGAGGGGATTCCAAGGGCTGCTGGGAGTTGTAGTTTTAATAAAATGTTCTAATGTTATGAAGTAAATTCTCTGTAATTTTCTGCTATGGGCATTAAAAAGAAAGGTTTAATGCAAGATACTCGCCTCCTGTCTTCATATAACTTATATTTTCCGTCACGTTAGCTAGGAAAATCTCCATTTATATCCTGTATTATACTCCAGAGCTGTACTCACTATTCTGCTGGTGAGGTCACTGTGTACATACATTACATTACTTATCCTGTACTGATCCTGAGTTATACCCTGTATTATACTCCAGAGCTGTACTCACTATTCTGCTGGTGTGGTCACTGTGTACATACATTACATTACTTATCCTGTACTGATCCTGAGTTATACCCTGTATTATACTCCAGAGCTGTACTCACTATTCTGCTGGTGAGGTCACTCTGTACATACATTACATTACTTATCCTGTACTGATCCTGAGTTATATCCTGTATTATACTCTAGAGCTGTACTCACTATTCTGCTGGTGAGGTCACTCTGTACATACATTACATTACTTATCCTGTACTGATCCTGAGTTATATCCTGTATTATACTCCAGAGCTGTACTCACTATTCTGCTGGTGAGATCACTGTGTACATACATTACATTATTTGTCCTGTACTGATCCCGAGTTATATCCTGTATTATACTCCAGAGCTGTACTCACTATTCTGCTGGTGTGATCACTGTGTACATACATTACATTACTTATCCTGTACTCATCCTGAGTTATATCCTGTAGATCTTTTATTAAAATTTCAAACATAACAATAAAAAAATTACAAAACATAAACATATCATATCCGACAGAACATATCAATATAATGATCATAAAACCAACACAATAGCATAAAATACAACACCGGTCCACCCCACACTCATTCCTGCACACAAACAAATATATACAATATTTACAAAAGACAGATTCCTATAATACCCATAATACTATACCATACTAATAAACTATATACACTAATACTAAATGTGAATTTCCTGGCCCAGTTGCAATACCAAAAACCCCAATACCAGTAATATACCAAAAAGAATAACAACAACAACAATAATAATATATACAAAATAATAAAAACCAACACAAACAAAATAACACCACTTTTTTTTTTTTTTTGGGCCCTGAGCTGGTCCCGCATCCCATGCCCCCAGTACATGTTACCAGACGTCCATGAACCAGTCCAGGATTTTCTGTATATATAAAAGTCCCATACAAACCCCCTCCCCCCTTTTTAACCCACCACCCAACCTAAACTAAACCCAAACCCCAGGTGGCATCACACAATATATACAATATATACATTACATAAAATATACACAGACTAACAATATATACAATACATAAGTATACAAATAGACTACAACAATAAATACAATAACAAATACATATAACACTATAAGCCAAACAACAAACCCCTAAAGCTCAAGTTCAGTGCCTGCAAGCCCTATATTACCATAAACCAACTCAAAACAAAAAGACTAATGTGCCAGCATCAGCCCACCACCAGGGGGGGACAACAGGCTAAGGCACTTTAAAGGCAGAGCCCCTCCATAGACGAGAGGCCCTGCCAGCACCCAGCCTCTCGTACTCCAGAGAACGCACCTTCACCAGGTCACCGAGAATGTTCCTAACCACCACATCCACAGGGAGGATTTTACGCTGCGTCGACACTAAACACCGTGCGTTCCACGTGTAGTACCTAACCACTGAGCTGACTAGGAATAAAGTGCACCGTTCCCAGCCTCCAAGGTTTCTGAATGCCCCATAGGCCCATTCCGCATAGGAGAGACTGGCCAGCCGAGGCCAACCAATGGAAGCGCCCACCCTGGTGTAAACCTCTGTGTTAAAGGGACAATGAAGCAGAAAATGCTCCATGCTTTCCAGCATGCCTCCACACTCTTCGCGGGGACATCCCCGGTCATCAGAGCTCCTGCACTTCAGATTGTCCCTCACACACAGTTTCCCATGGAAGCAGCGCCAAGTCAAGTCCCAAAACTTCAAGGGGATCCTGATAGAATTCAAAAGCTCTAAACCCACCTCCAGATCCCGACTTGGGCAGTCCTTGAGCGCCAATGGCCTCTGGAAATGAGAAGACAGGACCCTCTTGTCAAGGAATTTCCTCGACAGAGTCCTAATCTCCCACATCCCCAGACCCCACCGACGAATAACCTTCAGAACCGGGGTAGCATAAGCCGGGAGATGCCCGTGTGGTGTGCGAAGATCCTTCACTTGCCCTCCTGTCTCCCATTCCTGGAAGAAAGGCTGAAACCATCCCCTACAGGAGGATACCCACGGAGGAGCCCTCTCTGACCAGAGGTTTGCTATATTGGTCTTAAGAAAGGTATTCACTAGGAATACCACGGGGTTGACCATACACAACCCCCCTAGTCTCCTTGTACGGTAAGTAACCTCCCTCTTCACTAGGTTCAGTCTGTTCCCCCATAACATTTGGAAGAACACACTGTAGACCCGGGTCCAAAGAGGTTCTGGCAACATGCATACACTGCCCAGGTATATCAGTAAAGGGAGCAGGAATGTTTTGATCAGGTTAACCCTTTCCCGGAGGGTCAAAGACCAACCCTTCCACTGATCCACCTTCTGAGCGGCGATCTTAAGCCTGCTGTCCCAGTTTTGTTTGGGGTAATCCCCTTGGCCAAATTCGATGCCGAGAACTTTTGCAGATTCCTGGGGCCCTGGAAGGGCGTCCGGGAGATCAAAACTAGGATCTCCCCCTCCCAGCCAGAGACTCTCGCACTTATCCCGGTTGATCTTGGACCCGGATGCCTCCGAGTAGCGGTCCACCTCTGACATCACCCATTGGCCTTCCTCTTGTGAGGAGACAAACACGGTGACATCATCAGCATACGCTACCGCCCTCAGAGCCAAATACGGCACCGCCAGGTCCATTCTCACCCCCGCCAACGGTCCACAATCAATCCTCCTAAGGAAAGGATCAATTGCAAACACGTACAGCAACGGGCTCAAAGGACAACCCTGACGGACGCCAGACCCAACCTCAAAAGAGCGGCCAATCCAACCATTCACAAGCGGGAAACTCTCTGCCCCTGCATACAAGATCTTAAGCCAATCAACAAACCCCCCCGGCAGGCCATATCTCAGAAGAACAGACCAGAGGTACTCATGGTTAACCCGATCAAACGCTTTTGCCTGATCCAAGGACAGCAAGTACCCCTTCCAGTGGCCAGCCCTACCCTGCTCCACAGCCTCTCGGACACTGAGCACAGCACTAAATGTACTGCGGCCCGGAACAGAGCAATTCTGAGTCCCCGAAAGGAGCCGGGGTGCAAACTCCACCAGCCGGTTAAACAGCACTTTTGCCAGAATCTTTCGGTCCACATTGAGAAGCGCTATGGGACGCCAATTCTCAATGTGGAACGGGTCTTTACCCTTTGACAGGATGATCAGCGCTGACCTCCTCATTGACTTTGGCAGAGTGCCCGAGGATAGACACTCATTAAAAACCGCAGTCAAGAGGGGAACCAAAGTGTCCTTAAAGGTCTTATAGAACTCAGATGTTAAGCCATCCGGACCGGGTGACTTCTTGAGGGCAAGCCCATCAATAGCCATCCTGACTTCCTCTTCCCGGATCATCTCTGTCAAAACGTCAAGAGAGGGGTCTACTCCTGGTTCAGGGACGGTTTCAGCCAAGAAAGCTGATACCTTATCTCGATCTAGATCCTTCCTTCCCAAGAGGTGCGAGTAGAAGGATCTGACGACCTCCAAGATCCCTGATCTGGACCTTTTCAAGGATCCCGTACTATCAATCAGTCCTGAGACTATTTTACTATTCACTGACATCTTGCAGTTTCTGTAAGGGTCAGGCGAGCGGTACTTCCCGTAATCCCTCTCAAAAACCAAAGATGCGTGTCTGTCATACTGGCACTTCATCAACAAGGACTTCACTCTGGAGATATCGTCACGACTACCTCCAGTCGAGGCAAGGTGCTCAAGTTTCTTCCTCAGGCCCTGGTACAAACGGTACCTGTTTAGGCTTCTGAGGCCCGAGAGCTGGCGGAAGAATCTCGCAACCCTTTCCTTGAAGATCTCCCACCACTCTGACTTACTGCTACAAAGGCCCAGCAATGGTACCTGGCTCTGAAGAAAATCCTCAAAGGACTGTCTTATCTCCGCTTCTTCCAAGAGAGACGAATTCAGCTTCCAATAGCCTCTGCCCATCCGGGGGGTCTCTGCGACATTCAGAGAAAACAAAATTAAACAGTGATCGGAGAACTCCACCTCAACAACAGATACTGCTGAAGAGACGGCCTCCTCCTTTAAATAAAACCTGTCTATCCTAGACCTACAACTACCCCTATGATAGGTGAATCCCACGTGGCCTGTGGTGTGCCGGATGTGGACATCCACCAGGCGAGCCTCACTCGCTATGCTATTAAGGGCGACGCTATCATAAGTCAGCTTGTCTCTGGCACCTCCCCTGTCTTGGGGCCTCGTGACAGCATTAAAGTCCCCTCCAAAGACCACCTGCCGACTTGTAAAAAGATAGGGCTTGATCCTCATAAAGAGACACTTCCGGTCCCACTTAGACTGTGGGCCGTAGATGTTAATAAGGCGAAGTTCTTGTCCCTTCATGAGGACATCTAAGATCAGGCACCTCCCCATTTCTAACTCGATAACCCGTCGGCATTCTACCGCTGCGGTAAAAAGGACCGCCACTCCGCTATACGGCTCGGCCCCAAGAGACCAGTAGGAGGGCCCATTCCTCCACTCTCTTTTAGCCTTGTAGATAGATGACATATCTGTTAGCCTGGTCTCCTGCAAAAATAAAATATCAGCATTAATATGGGCAAAAAAATCATAGGCCGCAAATCGAGCCGTATCTGACTTTATGCTGGCAACATTAATGGATGCCAGAGTCAACGGAGAGGGTGCCGCCATCAAGGGTGATTGAGTTAGACAGCTTTCTTTTTCCCACCATCCTTCCCATCCACCCCACCACCCTCCTCATCAGATGATGGTTTACCCCTTTTAAGTGAAATAGATGTGTCCATTTTCCCTTTATATACATTTTCCTCGTCCCCTGACTCTGGGCCTGTCTCCCCCCCTGAAGACATAGATTCCCCAGGGAGAGAGGACTCAGCGTCTCCTGTGAGCCCCACCGCAACATCCGGAACCTCACCCCCAGCCACCCCCTCCTCCGAAGAGGAAATGTCGCGGAGGGCTCGGAACCGGTTGGAGAGACCAATCAGAGGGAGATCAGTTGTACCTTCCTTTGGCATCTGGCAGGTGGGAGAAGATCTTACATCTCTCCTTTTCTTATTCTTCCGAGTACCCCGCTTTGTTTCTGCCCATCCCCCACTGTCCTCATCCGCGCTCCCACCATGGGAGGACAGTGAGGAGACGGCATCCCCCTCTTTGTGGATCCTTCCAGTCTCCTCATCCAGTTCACTATCCCCCAGGGCCTCAGCAGTAAGACTGGCCGCAGGGACAGGATCAGGAGTCACCCCAGTTGGTTGATGCTCCTGTGAGTCCTGAATCTCCCTGTCCCTTTGACGCTTCTCGAGACGCCTCAGTTGGGCAGGCGTCTTCTGCTTACTTTTCTTCCCTGGCCCCTGCACCCCTTCATCCCCGACAGCCATCCCCCCAGCAGAATCCACCTCACGGCTTACTCCCACCGGGGCAACAACCGCGTTGACAAAGGAACGAGGGCAGCGACTGAATGGGTGACCTAAGTCACCACACAGGTGACACCTAATCTCTGCACAAGATGTAGCGAGATGGCCTATTTCCCCACACAGAGTGCACTTCTGCACAGTGCAATTGGCACTAAAATGTGTGGGGTCACCACATCTGTGACAGAGCTTCGGCTGACCCTGGTAGAAGATCTGGATACGATCCCTTCCGAGGAAGGTCGCAGATGGTATATGGGTAACGGTGTTTCCTGAACGCCTAAGCTTGACCATAAACGTCCAGGCCCCTGACCAGATGCCATATTCATCCCTGTTCTTTTTTGGGACTTCCACCACCTCACCATACCGACCTAGCCACGTCATGATGTCAATACAAGAAAGCGATTCGTTACGGGTTAAAACGGTCACCTTCTTGACATTATTTTGGCGAGACACTGCCTGAATGGCAAAGTCTCGCCAGCCGGGCTCATTCTTTACCAACTCATAATTCGACCAGAAGAGCTCAAGCCCCTCCGGCCGAACAAAGCTGATATCGAACTCAGGGGTACCATAAGGATGTATCAAGGCATAGATGTCAGCTGCCTTAAAGCCCAACTTCAGCAGAAGCTCAACAACTTTAGATCTTGGAGGACATGTATCACTGCCTCTCCACCTCAGCCGGACCACATTCCTACGGAGACCACCTGGCCCGGCTGTAGGGAGGGACCACACATTATCCCCCCCTCTTTCCTCTCGGAAGGCTGAAAGACCATGTCTCTCTATCCAGAAGGATAGATCAACCTCCCTACCCTCTACATTGATCGATCTCTCCCCTCTCCTTAAGGCCCCCAGGAGACGCTGCTGCAAACTGTTCTCCCCAGAGCCAGAGGACGAGGAAGCTGCCCCCCTTCCCCAGCGGTGACATTCGCGTAGCTGCGGACGGGTGCTGCCACCGCTGGGGGTGCAACTGGACCAGGCCCTACATTCCCACCACTAATCTGTGCCCCTTCACCACCCTCCTCCACATAATCCATACCCAAACCATTGACCTCTATTTTAGCTGATGTGCCCCCCATACCTCCACCCGTGCTACAGCCCAAACCACTATTCAAAGCCCCAGAAAGATTTTTAGTAACATATGAATTATTCACCTCATTCACACCCTCAGTCACTCCAACATTAACCTCCACATTCATACTGGCTGGACCGGTGCGTTCTGGCGCAGATTTTGTACTGTCAGCATCACTGGGTACCAGGGCTGGAGCCATCACCAAAGGACAGGTCACCGGTCCCTTATACAAGGACCGGGAAGCCTGCCTAGCCTGTTTATTAGCGGCCCCAGCCCTGTTTTTACCGGTACCCTCCGCCTCATCCGTACTAGAATGTCCAGCTCCTGGGCGCCGCTGATCTGGATCAGCGGCGCCAATGCAAAACAAAAGTTTTTTTCTACTTTTGGGAGAATCTATTTTTCCCTTAGCCACCACGACTACCTCCGGCACTGAGTCACCCCCCTCTCCCACAGGGGAGCGAACTACAGCACCGGAGTCTGCCTCTATGCCCACCGCTGGGCCGCCCTCACTGTACGGCCTTGCGGCCGATGCCTTCTCTGCTCCATCCCTGCTACTGCAAACAGGCATGGAGCTCTGCGCCCTTTTAGTATCTGTACTCTCCCCGCACCTTTGCACCGAGTCCACCACAGAACACGGGCTGGGCTGGGTAACGGGGCTTGCACAATGAGCTGACCCTGCGGCCGACTCAGGGTTTACAGGGAGGGGGGTGTAGATGTAACTCACCACTTCTTGCTGCTTTGGCTTGGTCTTCTTCTTCTTACCCCCAGGTGCCTCATTTGGGAGCTCATCTCCAAACACCAGGTTCTGAGGACACACTGGGGATTCCAGCATGTGGATCTGGGCCATTAGCGCCCCTCCCTGGTAGCTGCTGTCACTGTCCTCCCCTGAGTCGGCAGGTGATACTGCTGGTTGCTGTGCAGGGGGCCCACTGTACGGGGCCTGCTGCTGTTGCCGCAGGCCACCAGGTGGATCTGGCTGTTGTTCTTCCTCCATCTCCTCCGCATCATCCACCTGGCTCTCAGGTTGCAGCCCCACCAACCTTTTATTTTCCTTTTCCTCCATTACCTTGAATGTTTCTCCATTTTCCAATTTTTCTTTAAATGGACCACTCTTCGCCAGTAATTCTGCTCTCCTCTCCTCCAAAGCTTGTATTTCAGCCATAAGTCTTTTTATCTCTGCCTGGATCTCTGCCTTTTTCCTCTTAGGAGTTACCTTAGCCCTGGCACGGGCACAGCGCAGTCCCTCCCCGAGCCTCCTGATGGCCTTACAGGCGTCTTCATACTCACGGAGGTGACTTTTTACCCGGGAGGTATAGGTGGAAATAGACTCCCGGGTCCTCAGCACTCCCCAGCCTTCCTCACTGAGGTCGGCTTCACCTCCGTGAGCACTCTGCCTTCTTTCTGATGAACCCAGCTTTCCGCTGGTAGCACCCAGCTTTCCTGAGGTGGATCCAGCCTTGGAGCTTCTCACCTCTGTGGGGGGAGTTGGAGCAGCATTGCTGCGACTCCTGGTGGAACGCCTCACCCCCAAATCCTCCGATGTTCCGGCCGCTTGCTGGCTTCTACTGCTCCCCTGCGGCCTAGTCCGAGGAGCAGAAGCCTGGGCCTCGCCTCCCTCACTCATGCCTGGAAACCCACTCCCTCCCTGGGGAGGAGGAAGCAGGCCCCAGGTGGAATAGATGGTAATTCCCTGGAGCTCAGGAGACACAGCAGACACACACAGCACAGCTGAAGCACGACCACACCCGCAACTAATTGGTCAGCACTCCAGAGCTGTACTCACTATTCTGCTGGTGGGATCACTGTGTAGATACATTACATTACTTATCCTGTACTGATCCTGAGTTATATCCTGTATTATACTCCAGAGCTGTACTCACTATTCTGCTGGTGGGGTCACTGTGTACATACATTACATTACTTCTCCTGTACTGATCCTGAGTTATATCCTGTATTATACTCCAGAGCTGTACTCACTATTCTGCTGGTGAGGTCACTGTATATACATTACATTACTTATCCTGTACTGATCCTGAGTTATATCCTGTATTATACTCCAGAGCTGTACTCACTATTCTGCTGGTGAGGTCACTGTGTACATACATTACATTACTTATTCTGTACTGATCCTGAGT
>NW_026610218.1:0-16442 GCF_029499605.1 Hyla sarda | reverse complement strand
AACAGCCGGCGTAGCCTCTGAGCGCCCCTCATCGTCTCTGTTTATGCCGTGGTGATCCCGGACCTTGGGCCTGCAGCTGTTTACCGTCGGTGAGTGCACGCTTTTCTCTTTTGTTGTAGATATTGATACTTTACCTTGCGTGTGCACCCCGCAGGTGCTGCCTACTGATTGTTTCGGGTCCGGACACTCCCAAATAATACCGTACCTCGCGGTATTGTATGTTTACATCTATCTGCTTAGCTACATGGTGTGCTCTCTCTTTCTACTATTGTCTAATGTACAAATCTGTTTAACTTTCTGGAGCCAGTTGATATATAAAAAAAATTTTTTTTCCTGGATAACCCCTTTAATTCCCCTAGCTTGTTTTTATTTATGGTTTCTTTGTATATATGGATTACTAGTGAAAATATATTTTGTGAGAGAAATGATAAAATGTTCACTACCTATTTCACCCGCTGTATATGTGTACAGAAGCTGATAAGTACTAGAAGGATTTTGATTTTTAAATAGAAGTAATTTACAAATATGTTTAACTTTCTGGCACTAGTTGATTTAAAAAAAAAAGAATTTCCACCGGTGTACCCCTTTAACCCCTTAACGACGCAGGACGTATATTTTCGTCCTGCGCCGGCTCCAGCGCATCACATCACAACGCATCGGTCCCGGCGCTCATCAACGGCCGGGACCCGCGACTAATACCACACATCACCGATTGCGGCAATGTGCGGTATTAACCCTTTAGAAGCGGCGGTCAAAGCTGACCGCCGCTTCTAAAGTGAAAGTGAAAGTATCCCGGCTAGTCAGTCGGGCTGTTCGGGACCGCCACGGTGAAATCGCGGCATCCTGAACAGCTTACAGGACACCGGGAGGGCCCTTACCTGCCTCCTCGGTTTTTGATCCTCCAGGCAGGAGCAGTCAAGCGCCGATAACACTGATCACAGGCGTGTTAATACACTCCAGTGATCAGCATAGGAGATCAGTGTGTGCAGTGTTATAGGTCCTTATGGGACCTATAACACTGCAAAAAAAAAGTAAAAAAAAAAAGTGTTAATAAAGGTCATTTAACCCCTTCCCTAATAAAAGTTTGAATCACCCCCCTTTTCCCATAAAAAAAATAAAACAGTGTAAGTAAAAAAAATATAAACATATGTGGTATCGCCGCGTGCGTAAATGTCCGAACTATAAAAATATATAATTAATTAAACTGCATGGTCAATGGCGTACGCGAAAAAAAATTCCAAAGTCCAAAAAAGTTTATTTTTGGTCACTTTTTATACCATTAAAAAATGAATAAAAAGTGATCAAAAAGTCCAATCAAAACAAAAATTGTACCGATAAAAACTTCAGATCACGGCGCAAAAAAATGAGTCTTCATACCGCTCTGTACATGGAAAAATAAAAATGTTATAGGGGTCAGAAGATGACCTTTTTAAACGTATAAATTTTCCTGCATGTAATTATGATTTTTTCCAGAAGTACGACAAAATCAAACCTATATAAGTAGGGTATCATTTTAACCGTATGGACCTACAGAATAATAATAAGGTGTAATTTTTACCGAAATATGCACTGTGTAGAAACGGAAGCCCCCAAAAGTTAAAAAATTGCTTTTTTTTCTTCGATTTTGTCGCACAATGATTTTTTTTCCATTTCGCTGTGAATTTTTGGGTAAAAATGACTAATGTCACTGCAAAGTAGAATTGGTGACGCAAAAAATAAGCCATCATATGGATTTTTAGGTGGAAAATTGAAAGGGTTATGATTTTTAAAAGGTAAGGAGGAAAAAACGAAAGTGCAAAAACTGAAAAACCCTGAGTCCTTAAGGGGTTAATGACCGGGCCCAATTTTTCAAATCTGTCCTCTGTCTCTGACATGCTTTTACTTAGCGACACAATTCTGACATTGTTTTTTTGGGACATATTGTACTTAATATTAGTCATGAATCTTTGTTGATTCATGCAGCATTTTTTTGTGGAAAAACTCCAATATGTGAAAAATGTGAAAAAATATTTCACCCCTCAATGTCACGCCCCCTCCCATAGGCTTGTATTGAGGGGGAGGAGCGTGACATCACACGTGGGTGGAGCCGTGACATCACAATGCTCCGGCCCCGTGATCGCCAGTAACCAGACCCCGAGCGAACACGCTCCGGGGACTGATTGTAACAGGGTGCTGCGTGCAAGATCACGTGGGGTCCCCAGCGGTGGGACCCCCGCGATCAGGCATCTTATCTTTGGATAGGGGATAAGATGTCTTAGCGCCAGAGTACCCCTTTAAGGGGACCTATAGGACCACCCGCAGTCAAGATGACAGCCGGAGGCCTCCTTTCCACCTCCATGCTGCAATAAATCTGTATGGTCTGCCTTATGACAGGCTGTATAAATACATTGCATATACCACTAATCAATGTTTTACCAAAACATCCATCAAACAGTAATAGCAATCAATAGCTACAAATAGTGGGGACTTAATAAAAAAAATTTACAAAAAAAATAAAATAAAAGTAATGGAGGCTGGGGATGTGGCTAAACTGCCAATTGTACTACTTGGCTGCTATTCATGCTCGTTTATTAGACTTTCTACATAACTTTCCCTTCAAGATTGGGGTACTCGTGATAAATATACACTCTTATTATCGATGCTTCCTTGGCTGTGGCCCCGACCTCCGGCCACCTCCTCCTTTTCCCACCTCTTTGCATCCTGCTGGAGCCCCACGCATTAGAGGTTTCTATAAATACATTCAACATTTTTATGCATCGGTTAAACGGAGCCATAAACTACATTGTGACCTGTTCCAGTGGTCGGACCCCTTCGATCTGACTCTTATCCTTTGGATAGGGGATACATTTTCCAAAACTGGATAACCCCTTTAATTGCTTCAAGCTAACTGGGCGGTGTGCATATCACTGCTTGTTTTATGTTTTTTCTTCATGTTTCTGTTAGTATTTAAGCCTAATAAAACTTTTAATGAGAAAAAAAAAGTAATATGTTTTTAAAAAGTTAAAAGCCCTTCCCCCAATAAAAAATAAAATCAATAAATTATACTAATAA
Source organism: Hyla sarda (assembly GCF_029499605.1). Classification (NCBI taxonomy): domain Eukaryota; kingdom Metazoa; phylum Chordata; class Amphibia; order Anura; family Hylidae; genus Hyla; species Hyla sarda. The sequence continues at coordinate 13,391 of NW_026610218.1, read as the reverse complement.
AAGAAATGTAAAATAAATAAATATATAAACATATTGGGGGACATGTATCATTATTTGTGTATGGTAGAAGCAGTTTACCCCTTTTCCCAAATTCTAAATTATGCGCAGAAGCGCTAAATTTATCAATCAAGCGCAATGAGCTTCATAAAGCTAAATATAGTAATCTCCTCAATCCACTCTTTGGAAAATAGAATCGATGATTTAGAGCATCTTGCTACGTTAAGTCCAAGATGGCTTATATTTGCGCAAAAAAAACAGCTCTTGCGGCAAAATTTTTGGTGTAAAGGAAAAGTATGCAGTTAATAAATCCATGTGTACTATAGATGTCACTCCAAGGTACCCCGATTAGGCCACATCTGGAGGACATGCTCTACCAAAACGTGTGCAAAAAAATGCGCAAAAAAGGGCTTGCGCAAAGTTTTGCGCAAAAAAATACACACAAAACAGGGGTAAAATCTTTGATACATGTCCCCCATTAAGTATATACGTGTGCAGAAATGTATGAACTATTAGGGTATGGTCCCATGTACCGCTTACACAGCGGATTTCACACTGCGCAAAATCAGCTGCTGCAGCGGGAAATGCGCTGTGTAATCCTGATCACCATACACACAGGGCTTTCCGGCAGCAGCCATGTGTGTGCAGTGAGTTTTGGAGGCAGGGCTGCACGCCGGTATAGCCCTATGTGTATGGTGATCGGGGATTACGCACCGTATTTCCTGCTGCAGCAACAGATTTGTGCAGCGTGAAATACGCTGCGTAAGCGGTACGTGGGACCGTACCCTTACTATATATATAGTTAATGATATCACCATGCTAAAACCCAATTTTTTTTTTTTTTAAAGCCACAATAACTGCATCTTGGAAGTTTAAAATAAGGTTGGTTTCCCAAATTGGCACATGGCGTTTTTTTTTTTTTTTTTTTTGATAAAGCAAAAAACGCATCGTCCAAATGTTATCTGAACATCAATAAGGAATTATAAAATGCCAAACCCAATTGTCTTTTCTTACTTTTGTGTTTTATCAGTCTTCTTTGGCGTATTTGGGCTCAGTGGCAGTTTTTCAAAAATTGCAGCAAAAATTTGACATTTTTTTCTTCAGGGAATCTTAGCATTTTTTCTCCCAAGAAAACACAAAGTGTGGGTTTAAAATTTTTCCAACATCTACCCCCCCCCCCCCCCCCCAATTCTTCAATAAAGTCACATAATAAAAGGATAAAAGAAGCACATGACTAATAATAATGAAAAAAAAGCAGAGGAAAAACGCCAAGACTAAAACTCATGGGCCCAGATTTATCAGACAGTGAGAGTAATTTTCCCACAGCAACCAATCATAGCTCATCTTTCACTTTACCAGAGCTCGTTAGCTGAGCTGTGATTGGTCGCTGGGGGAAAATCACTCTATTTTTTCTCTCACGCAGTTTGATAAATCTGGGACATTATTATTTAAACCAAAAAAATTTCAGACCAAAAAAATGACAAAAATTAAGTTGTGTGTAAACATAACTGAAACAGCGTTGGTTTTTTTTCAGGTCAATAAAGAATGTCAAACAAAACTTGTGCCTTTTTATATGAAAGGAACATTGATATTGTCTAGTCAGACCTCGTCTGTATTTCTTATTAGACCTGTAACTTGACTGATTATTGTTTCTGTGCACAAGTCCTAGGCAAGAAAACGCTTGCATCCCTTCATACAGATGCCGCAGTCCTTCATACAGGTGCCACAGCCCTTCATAGGTATGCCGCAGTTCTTCACAGATATGCCACAGCCCTACATACAGGTGCCGTAGCCCTTCATACATATGCCGCAGTTCTTAACACATATGCCACAGCCCTACATACAGGTGCCGTAGCCCTTCAACATTTATGCCACAGCACTTCATACATAAGCCGCAGCCCTTCATAAATATGCCGCAGCCCTTCATACAGGTGCCGCAGCTCTTCATACATATGCTGTAGTCCTTCATACAGGTACCACAGCCCTTCATACATATGCCGCAGCCCTTCATACAGGTGCCGCAGCTCTTCATACATATGCAGCCCTTCATACAGATGCCGCAGCCCTTCATACATATGCCGCAGCCTTTCATACAGGTGCCACAGACCTTCATACATATGCCGCAGCCCTTCATACAGGTGCCACAATTCTTCATACATATGCTGCAGCCCTTCATAAATATACCGCAGTCCTTCATACAGGTGCCGCAGCTCTTCATACAAATGCAGCCCTTCATACATATGCCATAGTCCTTCATACAGGTGCCATAGCCCTACATACATATGCCGCAGCCCTTCATACAGGTGAGCAATTCTTCATACATATGCTACAGCCCTTCATAAATATGCCGCAGTCCTTAATACAGGTGTCGCAGCCCTTCATACATATGCCACAGCCCTTCATACATATGCCGCCGTTCTTCACACATATACCGCAGCCCTTCATACAGGTGCCGCAGCCCTTCATGTGTGGTGGCCCAGTACAGGAGTTGCTCTCCTGAACCCTTTCTGTCCTTTGTGGTGGACTCTATTCCAAATTGCTCCCTTATAAACCAAGGGAGGAGCTAGTTCAGTCTAGAGTCTGCTGAGTACAGTACAGTCAAGACCTGAGAGAGTCTGGTGTCCTGAAGAGACCTAAGGTCTAACCATGCAGCTACACTTCCATCACCAAGTGCCCCTTCAGATGAATGTCAAAGCCTGGTAAGCAATCACAGGGGTGAAGTCAAGTCAGTCATAGTCAAGTCAGTCGTCTGCTCAAATCAGCGTGGGTCTGCATAATTCAGTCCAAATCCACGACAAGTCTCAGCGAGCCCGCAAGTCTCCTTAAGTCACTGATCATCTTCTTGGGCATAACTCTGTAAAGACTATTAGCTGTAAAGACTATTCCATCTGTCTACTTCAGTAAAGCTACCATTGTTCCGTAACTTTGCATCAGAGTGATTATTTGCCCAGCGCCTAGCCCAGGAACCAGCGGCCATACCTCGGTTGGTGTAGAGGAAACCACGCCCTGGCATCACGAACACAAGGGGTTAATGCCATCTGCCCCTAGGGTAATAACATCTGCTGTTCATCACACCCTCACCACAACTTTGGCGTCCTACGAACAGGATACGGGTGTGCGCCTTATGCAAAAAGTACCCCCCCAATCTGAACTGGGTCCAGTATTGCAGAGGAAAACGCACAACAGTATTGCAGAGAAAAATGCACGAGCGACCGAAATGGTGCCAGAAAGTGTACAGGACTTTGTCAGTGAAACTTGTATGTTGGCGTTTGTGAAATAGAGGGGGAGGTGAAGAAACGTTTACTGTCTGCCATCGTGAACCGTATAAAAGTTGTGCCTGCCATGTGTAAAATATGGGCCGAAGTAATGCTGCGTAACAAAATGCTGGCTGCACCTGAAAGAGTTAAAGGGGTATTCCAGGAAAAGACTTTTTTATATATATATCAACTGCCTCCAGAAAGTTAAACAGATTTGTAAATTACTTCTATTAAAAATCCTTAATCTTTTGCATATTCTTTCTACTAAATTACGGGTAGAGGCATTAGATGCTGCAGCCCTTCATACATATGTCGCAGCCCTTCATACATATGTCGCAGCCCTTCATACATATGTCACAGCCCTTCGTACAGATGCCGCAGCTCTTCATACATATGTCGCAGCTCTTCATACATATGTCGCAGCCCTTAATACATATGTCGCAGCCCTTCATACAAAATGTCGCAACCCTTCATACATATGCCCCAGCCCTTCATACATATGCCACAGTTCTTCATAATATGCCGCAGCCCTTCATACATATGCCTCAGCCCTTCATACATATGCCTCAGCCCTTCATACATTAGCCACAGCCCTTCATACATATGCCCCAGCCCTTCATACATATGTCACAGCCCTTCATACAGATGCCGCAGTTCTTCATACATATGTCGCAGCCCTTCATACATATGCCCCAGCCCTTCATACATATGTCACAGCCCTTCATACATATGCCGCAGTTCTTCATACATATGCCGCAGCCCTTCATACATATGCCGCGTCGCAGCCCTTCATACATATGTCGCAGCCCTTCATACATATCCCGCAGTTCTTCATACATATGCCGCAGCCCTTCATACATATGCCGCATTGCAGCCCTTCATACATATGCCGCAGCCCTTCATACATGTCGCAGCCCTTCATACATATGTTGCAGCCCTTCATACATATGTCACAGCCCTTCATAAATATGTTTCAGCCCTTCATACATATGCCGCAGCCCTTCATACAGATGTTGCAGTTCTTCATACATATGTCACAGCCCTTCATACATATGTCGCAGCCCTTCATACATATGCCGCAGCCCTTCAAACATATGCCGCAGCCCTTCATACATATGTTGCAGCCCTTCATACATATGTCGCAGCCCTTCATACATATGCTGTAGCCCTTCATACAGATGCCGCCGTTCTTCATACATATGCCGCAGCCCTTCATACATATGTCGCAGCCCTTCATACATATGTCACAGCCCTTCATACATATGTCGCAGCCCTTCATATATATGCTGCAGCCCTTCATACATATGTCGCAGCCCTTCATACATATGCTGCAGCCCTTCATACAGATGCCGCCGTTCTTCATACATATGTCGAAGCCCTTCATACATATGCCGCAGCCCTTCATACATATGCCGCAGCCCTTCATACATATGTCGCAGCGCTTCATACTTATGTCGCAGCCCTTCATACATATGTTTCAGCCCTTCATACATATGTTGCAGCCCTTCATACAGATGTTGCCGTTCTTCCTACATATGTCGCAGCCTTTCATACATATTCTGCAGCCCTTCATACATATGCCGCAGCCCTTCATACATATGTTGCAGCCCTTCATACATATGTCGTAGCCCTTCATACATATGCTGCAGCCCTTCATACATATGTCGCAGCCCTTCATACATATGCCGCAGCCCTTCATACAGATGCCGCCGTTCTTCATACATATGTCGAAGCCCTTCATACATATGCCGCAGTTCTTCATACATATGCTGCAGCCCTTCATACATATGCCACGTCGCATCCCTTCATACATATGCCGCAGCCCTTCATACATATGTCGCAGCCCTTCATACATATGTTTCAGCCCTTAATACATATGCCGCAGCCCTTCATACAGATGTTGCCGTTCTTCATACATATGTCGCAGCCCTTCATACAGATGCCGCAGCCCTTCATACATATGCCGCAGCCCTTCATACATATGTTGCAGCCCTTCATACATATGTCGCAGCCCTTCATACAGATGCCACAGCTTTTCATACAGATGCCGCAGCCCTTCATACATATGTTGCAGCCCTTCATACAGATGCCGCAGCCCTTCATACATATGCCGCATCGCAGCCCTTCATACATGTCGCAGCCCTTCATACATATGCTGCAGTTCTTCATACATATGCCGCAGCCCTTCATACATATGCTGCGTCACAGCCCTTCATATATGTCGCAGCCTTTCATAGATATATGCCGCAGTTCTTCATACATATGCCGCAGCCCTTCATTCATATGCCGCGTTGCAGCCCTTCATACATGTCGCAGCCCTTCATACATATGCTGCAGTTCTTCATACATATGCCGCAGCCCTTCATACATATGCCGCGTTGCAGCCCTTCATACATATGTCACAGCCCTTCATACATAAGTTGCAGCCCTTCATACAGATGCCGCAGCCCTTCATACATATGCCGCAGCCCTTCATACATATGCCGCGTCGCAGCCCTTCATACATGTCGAAGCCCTTCATACATATGCCGCAGTTCTTCATACATATGCCGCAGCCCTTCATACATATGCCGCGTCGCAGCCCTTCATATATGTCGCAGCCTTTCATACATATGCCGCAGTTCTTCATACATATGCCGCAGTTCTTCATACATATGCCGCAGCCCTTCATACATATGCCGCGTCGCAGCCCTTCATATATGTCGCAGCCTTTCATACATATGCCGCAGTTCTTCATACATATGCCGCAGCCCTTCATACATATGCCGCGTCGCAGCCCTTCATACATGTCGCAGCCTTTCATACATATGCCGCAGCCCTTCATACATATGCCGTGTCGCAGCCCTTCATACATGTCGCAGCCCTTCATACATATGCCGCAGTTCTTCATACATATGCCGCAGTTCTTCATACATATGCCGCAGCCCTTCATACATATGCTGCAGTTCTTCATACATATGCCGCAGCCCTTCATACATACATATGCCACGTTGCAGCCCTTCATACATATGTCACAGCCCTTCATACATATGTTGCAGCCCTTCATACATGTCGCAGCCCTTCATACATATGCCGCAGTTCTTCATACATATGTCGAGGCTTTGCAGATCTTCCCCGTGCTGTGCGCCTGTGAGACGAAGGCTGCGGAGGAGCGTCCGTCGTTGCTCGCCATCCCCCCTACACGGGGCCCCATCCAGGGCCGGTTGTTGGCAGCAGCCCCGGAGCCGCAGCTCTGCCGCCGGGGGAGAGAGGTAATAAATAACCCGGAGAGAGAGAGCAGCGTCTGACCTAACAAATACCCACTGGAAAATCAGCACATCCCACCCCCGAGCCTGGAGCCAGCTGCAGACAGACAGAAGGGACAGGCTGCCAATAATATAACCTCCCACATACCTGTCAGAGTAATGTCTCCGGCTAGGAGTCATCAGAGTGCCCAGCCTGGCCCTGGTACAGAGATCAGGGCACTGCCTGTCATCTCCTCCGTCATCGCCGCACAGTCTGAACAGTCATTATGGGAGATATATAGCTGCAGCCCGATAATGTCACTTTTCTATACACTTTTAATTCATTTCACTAAGAAGAAATTGTCTGTAAAGTGGCCATGTAGAGTACAGACCAGTGTGCGCCTATATCAGCTGTGCAAAGACACTTTTATGTACAGGATTTTACTGTTTTTTAGTATAGGAGTTAGTTCACACCGGACTGAAATGCTGCAGTTATTTGGGAAAAGCTGCAACAAATCTGCGGCAAATCCTCAACATGTCTGCTGGATTTTAGTCCGGGGTCTAGTCCTGGGAAAAACAGTGTGGGAACTCATCCAAAATCTCCAGTCAAGGGCTGGTCCTGCTAATGGGAATGGTATTCCTGCTGTGTAAAAAGTGCAGGAACTCATTTCCCATGCGTTTCTGCAGGACTTGAGCCCTGATTTTAGTCATGTGTGAACATACTCTAAGGCCCCATTTCACAACTTCCACGTGGAAAATGTAGCTTATAAAATACCGGTGCAGCAGTCTTCCATTGTTTTCAATAGGATTCTGTTCCACATTGATTTCTATGGCTGAACTCTCCATTCAGGACCTATGCACTATTTACAGCAGACTCAAAAGCGCAGCGGCCAGCACTTTTAAGCCTCCTGTAAAAAGCTCATAGTTTGGCCATAGAAATCAATGAGGTCTGTTGCTCCTATTAACAGTATACGTCAGCATTACGTTTTCGTCAGGTTGTCACGGATACAACATACGGGGGCTATAACGTAGTGTAAACCTAATATTAATTGGAAAAATTTGCCACAAATCAGATTTCAGTCCTGTGTGAACACACTCTAAGGGGAAGATGTATCTATATGTGTCTGTGTGCAGCCACTTTACAGCTTTTTATTTTTTTTCTGTATTTTTGGCTCATGTGCGCCAATTATATCAAAACGGCCACAGACTTTGATAGATTTTTCACAAATGAGAAATCACCTCAGAACTTGCTTTAGGATGTAATTTTTTCTTTAGTTTTTTTTTTCCTCCACACCTTTTAAAAATCATAACGCTTTTCATTTTCCATCCAAAGACCTATATGAGGGCTTGTTTTTTGCGCAACCAATTTTACTTTTTAATTAAATCAATAATTTTACCACACAATCTACTGCAAAACCCCCCAAAAACATTTTTGTGGGGCAAAATTGAAAAAAAACACACCATTTTGTAACTTTTGGGGGCTTTCAATTCCAGGCAGTGCACCATTCGGTAAAAATGACACCTTATCATTATTCTGTAGGTCCATACGATTAAAATGATACCCTACTTATATAGGTTTTATTTTGCTTTACTTCTTTAAAAAAAAATATAACCTTTTGTACGAAAATTAGTGTGTTTAAAAATGTCCTCTTCCGACCCCTATAACTTTTTTATTTTTCAGTATACAGGGATATGTGTGGGCTCATTTTTTGCGCCGTGATCTGAAGTTTTTATCGGCACCAGTTTTGTTTTGATGGGACTTTTTGACCACTTTTTATAATTTTTTTAGGGTATACAAAGTGACCAAAAATTTGCAATTCTCGACTTTGAGTGATGTAGTGGGAGCGGAAGTGACCTCACTCTGCACGCGCTTCGGCGACAGGATACCATAAAAAGGACTGGGCGGGCACTTAGTGTCACCACGCCAGCCGGTTCACAGCTTCCACACATCGGATATCCAAGTAAGTCTGCTCCCCTTTCCATAGCAATGACATCATGCCAGCACTTTACCTAACTTATTAGCCTGCATTCATCCTCACTGGGACCCTGCTTTACTGCAGATATACTCCCACTTTGCCAATTCCTACATATCGCCGAATATATGCCATCTTACATAAGCCAACCCAAATAAAGGTATGCTATCTACATACCGTATATACTCGAGTATAAGCCGAGTTTTTCAGCACGATTTTTCGTGCTGAAAACGCCCCCCTCGGCTTATACTCGAGTGAACTCTCCGCCTGTCAATGCCTTCTCAGTGGTCTTCAACCTGTGGACCTCCAGATGTTGCAAAACTACAACTCACAGCATGCCCAGACAGCCATCGGCCCCGGACTAGTGACGTTGCGACGACGCACAGGGACGTCCGTGTGGCAGCGTCCCTGTGCATCGTCGTCAAGGCAATGTCACTAGTCCGGGGCCGGCCCGGAGCGGAGAAGAGGGCCTCCCGGTGAAGATGGACAGCCCGGAACGACTAACCCTCCCCACCGGACGGTCCCTGCAGCAAAGATGGCCCAGACCAGCTCACCCTTCCTTCCCACCGAGGGGAGGTGAGTAGAAAACTAAAGGGGGGTCTGGATGATGACGAAGGCCGCAGTGGTCTTCAACCTGTGGACCTCCAGATGTTTCAAAACTACAACTCCCAGCATGCCCGGACAGCCGATGGCTGTCCGGGCATGCCGGGAGTTGTATTTTCGCAACATCTGGAGGCCCGCAGGTTGAAGACAACTGATGAAGGGATTGACAGGCGGTGATGATGAAGGGGGGGGGATGATGACAGGGTGATGATGACGAGGGGGATGATGACAGGCGGTGATGATGGCGGGGGTCTGGATGATGACAGGGTGATGATGACAGGGGTGTTAATGACAGGGGGGGATGATGGCAGGGGGGGATGATGTATTTCCCACCCTAGGCTTATAGTCAAGTCAATAACTTTTCCTGGGTTTTGGGGGTGAAATTAGGGGCCTCGGCTTATATTCGGGTCGGCTTATACTCGAGTATATATACGGTACTTTCAGGAATTCTCAAATTTTTTTTTTTTTTTACGTATACGCCATTGACCATGCGGTTAAAGTAATGATATATGTTTATAGTTCAGACATTTACGCACGCGGCGGTACCACACATGTTTATGTTCATTTTTGTTTACATTATTTTTTTTCAATGGGAAAAGGGGGTTGATTCAAACTTTTATTAGGGAAGGGGTTAAATCACTTTTATGAACTTTTTTTTTTTTTACACAATTTTATATTAGATGCAATCTTCAGATTTCATACACTGTTCAATGGTACGCCATAGCATAGCATAGCATTGATCAGTGTTATCGATGCTCTGCTGCTCTAGTCTGCCTTGGCTGGCTGGAGCATCAGATCATCGATCAGATGGCAAGGGGCCAGGTAGGGGCCCTCCCGCCGTCCTCTCAGCTGATCGGGTGAAACTACGGTGGTCCTGATCAGCACTGCTGAGCAGCCGGGAAGTGTTTTTTTTTAACATTTTATATGCCAAAGTCAACTTTCATTGAGGCATCTAAGGGGTTAATGCCGGGCATCACTGTGAGCGGTGATGTCTGGTATTAGCCACAGGACCCGGCGGCAGATAGACCACCCCGCTATGACCCGAAGGGGAGTGGGACAAGGGCGGACAGGTGTCTTCATCCTCAAGAGGTTAAGAAAGACACAGGCCCTGATTTATCAATCAGCCTGAAACCCTAATTGACTGGTTTTTCCCATAGCAACCAATCACAGCTCAGCTTTCACGTCTTAACGAACTCTTGTACAGTGAAAGTTGAGCTGTGATTGGTTGCTATGGGAAAAAAACAGACAATTAGGGTTTCAGGCTGATTGATAAATCAGGGCCATCATTTATAAATCTCATCCACTGCATAGTCAAGAATGAAGCCCTGCATTTACAGTCACTTTTGCCAAATATGTATGGGGTCTAAGGCAGTGTTTACTCACCAGGGTAAAACTACAACTCTCAGCATGCCTGGGTAGCAAAAAGCCATCCGGGCATGCTGGGAGTTGTGGTTTTGCAACAGCTGGAGGCACCCCAAATCTGTAGCATTTCAGTTCTGTGTGAATATACCCTAAGGGCACGTTTACTAGGAGGTATCTACTGCGAGTTTCCCGCTGCAGGTTTTGGAAATTCCACAGCACATTACATTGATTTTAATACGATTCAATGTAGAACCGGGTCTTAGGGTACGGTCAGGGTACAGTCCCAAGTAGCGTATATGCCGCATATTTTGCTACGTATCTGCTGCTGCGTATTTTCCTAACCATCTCCAAATCAGCTGCAGAAAATGGTATATGCTACGTGGGACCGTACCCTAGGACCTCCGCCACAGACCCCATTTAAGTCAATAGGGTCTGTGGTGGATTTTCAACAAACAAACTTGCAGCGGGAAATACGCCCATGTGAACATACCCTTAGGATTTATTTAGGCGGCAGAACTGATCCAGTCAGCGTTCAGACCGCTCACACATGCACAGTCTCCATTGATGGCAATACAGGCCTAAGCGGAGTCCGGAATTGAAATATCCACAGGTAAATCCATGTGCACAGTGCATCAGATTCACAAATTCACACTTCGGAATTTGGGAAGTGGAATTTGTGAACGGAAAATCCACTTGGAAATTTCTGCCTGAAAAATGGCGTCTATTGGAGACTGCAGTGTCCGCACGGTCCTAGCGCCAACCGATTCAGTCGGCACTGGCCGCACTCGGAATCTCAAGGTGGAAATTCTCTGCCCGGAGATTCGGTAGTGTGAACCTAGCCTTACTGTCAGGACAATTGTCAGGATAATTGACGTGTATTATAACAGGCAGATATATAGAGTAGATACAGTAGGCTATGTGTGTGTAATAGAAACTAGGGCTGGGCGGTATGACCAAATGTGTGTATCACGGTATTTTTTTTTACTTTTGGCAGTTCCACGGTATATAACACTATTTCCTCCTCCTCCTCCCCTCTCCCCCCCCCCCCCACCCCCCAAATTAATTATCAGCCTAGCACTGCCTAACGCTGGGGACAGGAACGTGGGACAGCCGTCAGCCTATCAGCGGCCGCAGCGATGTTCCGCCTCGGCCGGTGATAGGCTGAGCACTCTGTCATTCATGTAAGGAGCTCTGGCCGGCTTCTTACATGACGGTGGGCTCAGCCTATCACCGGCCGAGGCGGAACATCGCTGCGACCGGTGATAGGCTGACGTCTCTCCGACGTACCTGTCCCCAGGAAGCAGGTGAGGCCGGTACCGGACCAACGGGAGGTGAGTAAACGTTTATTTTTTGCAGCCCCGATACCGCACAGTATAGAGCAGTGGTCTTCAACCTGCGGACCTCCAGATGTTGCAAAACTACAACTCCCAGCATGCCCGGACAGCAACCACTGGTATAAAGTTTCAGCGCCAGCGGCCGCAACAAACAGAAGGACAAGGAGGGCAGCGCTTGCCGGTGATATGTGAGTATTTACCCCAATGGGGACAGCGCTGGGCTGGGCTGATAATTAATTGGGGGGGGGGGGGGCAGAACAGCACTCGCGGGTCACATATGATTAGTTCCCCGATGTGGGGACAGCGCAGCACTGGGCTGATAATTAATTAATTCCCGAGGGGGAGGGGCCAAACCGGTATTGCGGTATGGGTCAAAATTAATATCGCGCAGCACTAAAATTTCGGTATTCAGTATGAACCGGTATACCGCCCAGCCCTAATAGAAACCACAGCAAAACATTCGCATGATGGAATTGCACCTAAATCCTCAGTGTGTGAACTTAGCCTTATTATTTATAATGCAGGACGTGTAACATAATAAACATTACCTATCCTCCATAGCAGATAGTATACCAGACCCACTGGAGTGCAGCATGTTCCTACATATAACCTTATACATAAAATGACATGACAGTCACAATGTTACCCTCCCCATAAATCAAGACCCCATCTCAGACCATCATCCTGACAACAGAAATACTGTCAGAATTCAATGGACAGGGGTGACTGGAATTATGCAACCAAGTACTATACAGATTCCGTAAATCCCATAGAAGCACACTGACCCTACTCTATCTCCATAACTCCTATTCCCTTCTATGGGAATTATGGAAACAGTGTATAACAACCTACCCAGATCCTGTAATCCCATTACCAATGGATGTTTCTTCCCATATAGATTTCACTGTAAGGCTCTCACTGGGATGTTTTTTCTTTTTTTAGTTTTATTGAACTGAAATTGAAAAGCAGCATAAGAAGCAACTTAAAAAAAATTCTGGAAAAAAAACTGCTCAAAAAATTGATCACATTTTCAGCAGTTTTTTCATTAAAAAAAAAAAGCCATTTTTCTTTTTAAAGCTGAAAATACAGATATTAACCCCTTATTTACATAGCGTTTTTCCGTTTTTGCACTTTCGTTTTTTCCCCCTTACATTTTAAAAATCATAAACCTTTCAATTTTGCACCTAAAAATCCATATAATGGCTTATTTTTAGCGCCACCAATTCTACTTTGTAATGACATCAAGTCAATGTACCCAAAAATCATTGTGCGACAAAATGGTAGAAAAAACACAATTTTGTAACTTTTGGGGGCTTCCGTTTTGTAGCTTCTGTTTCTACGCAGTAAATTTTTTGGTAAAAATGACACCTTATCTTTATTCTGTCGGTCCATACAATTAAAATGATCCCCTACTTATATAGGTTTGGTACTTCTGAAAAAAATCATAACTACATGCAGGAAAATGTATACGTTTAAAATTGTCATCTTCTGGCCCCTATAACTTTTTATTTTTCCATGTACGGGACGATATGAGGGCTCATTTTTTGCGCTGTGATCTGAAGTTTTTATTGGTACTATTTTTGTTTTGATCAGACTTTTTGATCGATTTTTGTTAATTTTTTATGGTATAAAAAGTGACCA